>NC_091127.1:146374942-146674942 GCF_040183065.1 Periplaneta americana
GACATCATTTTATTTTTACTTCAATTTTTATTGTACCTCAGTTTTTTAATGTACTTCACTCCCACCCCTTCTACTAATGAAGTTCAACCGTCCTCCACACAGATCCGAGACCGCATATACAGTCATAGTAGCCTTACGGTCATAGTAAACAGTACGTTCCAAAAATATATTCGCGTTTTCCAGTGACGAAAGAGCTTTCAATATTGAATCATTTTCGCACAGGTACTGTCGTCCATTTGACTACGTCGTATCCCGGTTTCCCCCCACCAGCTTTTATTCGCCAGCTAGTGGCTGGGCTGACTTAGCTCTTTTCTGAGAACATTAATTTCTGTTAGGAATTGGACGTCTACGTAATATTATACAACTGTTTAAAATAACTTAAATAAAAGGGCCTCGTTAAGTAATTAACTGTCACGTGATTTCCCCTCTTTCTATGGCCCTACGACATAACCACTTGGACGGACAGTAAATAGTATGTCTGAGTAATTTTATCTTTTCGGATCGGGCAGAAGTGAAGATTGAATTTACAGTACGTAAAGTACTCTTTTATAGAGAAGGTACAGAATTATTTCAACATGAGTTACTAGCACGAAGGACGATACTGGTAATTGGGATTAGGTACAATAGTCTGTAGTGCGATAATATGCACATTAGAACTGAAGCCTGTATCGAAATGGACGGCCACCATTTTAAAAAATGCGTTTAAATATCCATATTATGATTATTTTTCAATTTAACTTCATTCTCGATATTGTACGCTAATGTGCTGTAGACAGTATAATAGCCTATACACTGCATAATGAATACGTCCGCATGGAAAGCTCAGTTCGTGAGTAAAAACACTCATTGTTAATACTGTACTGTATTTTGATTAAACAAAAACCTATTTATAATGAAAATTATCAAACTCAAAAGCGCAATATTTCCTAGTTTACGTAAATGGATGAACTACTTTTCTTCCCTCCTATAGGCCTACCTAGTAAAGTGATTTGTTTGTATATTACGCCAGTATCATCGAACTCCAGTCGTGGAAGAGGTAGCAAATGGCGTTGATCCAGACGTATAGCCAAGTTAATATTAAAAATGTTAGTAAAAATAAAATTATGTCCCTGTATGTAAAATAAAGCTAATTTCTACTTATATTCCATGCGAAATGGACTCCTATAATGAATGATGATTTCGTCTGGACCAGACCTGCAGAACTGTAGCTGCTCAGAGCGTCTGCCTTACTACCCCTCCTTACCCACCCACCTTTTCTACCAGTGCGGTCATGGCGTTCTAATTACGCTCACCTGCATCAACATTCATTCTCACGGCGGCAGGTATACAATACGCTATCAAGAATTACAAATGAACAGATAATAAAATCCTTAGGAGCATATCTTTAGAAAGTAAGAGAAAAGTGATGTACACAGAAACGAAGCTAGCAAGCGACTAAAAAGCTGATTGAGTCAATTGATACCATATGACCACATTCGTAATGCTCTGAAATGGTTCGTCGCATCTTAAGGTTTACTGACTACTACTATATTTTCCGTAGACAAAGATTCTGACTTCATAAAACTGAGAGAATGACTTCGCATCACTGTTTATACTGTATAACACGCAACCAGACAACTCCATACAGTTTCTGCTTCCTTCGAGAGATTTAGCATAGTTGAGGCATTCATGAATGCCAACCCAAAAAGCTGTCTCACCTCCTACCACTTTCAGATTATCTGCCTTTGTAAACAGTGGATAATCCAATAGAATTTTACGCTACTATACTCTAGTTAATCCTTTCTAACTGCCATTGAGATCTACAGCGATATGAATGAGTTTTAGTCTGTTATTTAACGACTGTACTATAACCAATGCACTTCGAACTGGCCGATCAAGGTCACGTACAAACCAGGCACGAGTCACTGAACTGAAAACTGTTAACTGAAGCACTGAAGCACTGAAGCACTGGTAATCCCGACTGTTCCAACTGACTTTAGTTGAGGAGAATGGTTCAGGAATGGGGTAAGCACACGTGGAAAATTCAGTCTATTGCTTGGCCTTGATCCGTCAGGTTGTTTTGAGTCGATGGAATTGGTGACAGCGTGATTGAATTTGGCAAGATGAGTCAAGGGTTCGCTGTGATTACCTGACATTCGCCTTACGGTTTAAAAACCTTTCGGAAAACCGAACCACATCATCAGTTCAATCAGGAAATTTTATTTTTAAAATTATGAGAAATGTCTAGTATATTTCTTTTTTTTTTTTGTCCGGCAGAATACAAAACTACAGTGTAATAGAATATAATTTCTGTTTTGAACAGAATGAACCGCGAACATTTGATAGAAATCGTTTTTTAATTATTTTACGACTTTTATCAACTACAATGGTTATCTAGCGTCTGAATGAGATGGTGATAATGCCAGCGAAATTAATCCAGGGTCCAGCGCCGGAATTACCCAGCATTTTTCTCTTAATAGGTTGAGGGAAAACCTCGGATAAAACCGCAACCAAGTAATTTGTCCCAACCAGGATTTGAACCCGTGCCCGCTCGTTTTACGGTCAGGCATATTAACCATTACTCCACAGCGGTGGACGAAATTATTGCATTAAGTGTTTGTGTCACATATAAAAATGTTTACTCTATAAGACTGTTAACGGTATAATTGAATAACTGTGATTTTCTTAAATTCCTTCAGTTCAATGTAAAAAAACAGAATTACGTCATAGGCAACCTTTTGTTATTCCCATTCCTAGAACTGTTTTCTTCAAGAACTCTCCATTGTTTGTTATGTGTAATACTTACAATTCTCTTGGCCAGTTTGTCCAAGTAATGTTTAATTTTGCTTAACGAATGTTAAATTAACAGTCTGTTTATTTTTAACGCTTTGTTAATATATTTTCCATTTGTTCAACATAATTTTGTTTAAGGTAACCAACACTTAACTATAACGTCTGTAAGCACTATTTTAACTACTCAACAGCAGTTGGTAATGATTCTACACATGTAAGACAAGTTTTGATTGGCTAAAATTAATCTTTAAATTCTATATTATAGAGTGAGTCATGAAACTTGCATAAAATGATAAACTGTTATAGTAGGCCATGCTCCATAAACAAACAGTTGACAAATGAAAGTTGTAGGTGACGTGCTGAATAATAATTACAAAGTAAGGTTATATTTGCTCATTGCTGTTATGGATACGAAATACGAAAGAAATAAAATAACACTGATGTGTTTAAACAGTCCAAAGTATTTTTTAAATGTTATATTACCAGTCATATGCTAAACATTCCCTACAGAGATAGACAAAATATTAATTTCGTAACTTCTGTTCGAACAGCTGTGGTGACATCGGCCATATTTGACTGTTAAACGAGTTAACATGGGCGAAATCCTACATTTAAAATTAACAATCTGTTAAACCAAACTGGTGTTGAAAACATACAATTTTATTAATTAACAAACTGTTTAGAGTTTAACAGTCGTTAACTTTTCTAACATTACTTGGAAAAACCGGCCATCTGTCTTTAAACTGTGATTCTCAATTAGATTTCAGTTTAACAGTTGAAACATTTCATACAATATTAAAAAAAATTGTATTTCCTTAGATATTTAAATTATGAAGAAGTGTATTATAATGTTTTTATTCTAGTTTTTAAATAATTTTGCATCATTATATTGACATTTGGCACTATATTAACTGCAATATTATATTCTAGCATCTATTACCGTTATGTATTTTCTTTCTTTCGTTTGTGTTGTTTTTTTTTTTTTCCTTATTATGTATTTTGTGTATGTATCTATGTCAGCCACCTGTAATAATTGGAAGCCTGCTTCTGTTGATGGTGGATTTAAATAAATAAATAAATAACATTACATGAATTTCAAATTAGTGTTAGTTGAAAATACAACAACGTCGTTACTAGAATCGTTCACTACTAACATATTTATCCATTTTAACAGTTTCTAATGTCCCGTGACTTCTTACATGTTTTAGGTAATGGTGGAAAGTGTTCATGTTTGTTTACATATGGATTTCTTCTTGCTACAAGAGCATCATGAATCGTACAGTGTTTGTCACTCACCTCTGACGAAGCTGTAGTTATTTCTTCCCTCATCGAATCCATACGTTTAGTACGATTTGATATTCATAGTCAGTACCCATGTTGTTGTTCAGGTGGTTAATGGTTGTAGAACCCCTCAGGAGAAAACAGCTGATCACCTTCTGTGTTTGTTATTAATTTAGCCGAACTAGATTTCACTGTGCACCTCCGCTTCTGTTCCATTTGTTTGGTATAATTATTTACTACAGTTCTAACCATCGTGAAGGTTAAGCTGTTTACTCTTCTCACTGAATGTAGATATCATGATTATGACGACACGCTGGGGGCAGGAAGACTGAGGGAGAGGGAGAACTGAGAGGGAGTATACTTGGAGCGTATTCCGAATCTCACCGGTGAGCAATCCGATGGCATCACGGTGTTCCGAATTCCACCGATGACGTCATTGATGCTTCACCGGTGTCGCACCGGTGCCATCAACTTGCAGAGGTGGTGGCAGTCTCCATCAGTGAATCTGATTGGTTCTTGTATAGGGCGGGAATTAGCAGACGAATAACATCGTTCACTGTTGTGTCATGGCGGTGTGTTCTGCTGTATTGTTTGTAATGAGCACAACGTAAAAACAATATGTTAATGGCTTATGAGCGAACATGTCAACGGACCAGTTACTACTACTGGTTCAAGAAATAAATTGTTTATGCTATCTTTTCTTTGAACGAGATGGGAGTACGAAAATTTCGCAAAATTTTGCTAGCGTAGCACAGAAAACAACTTGTACAGTCGCCATGACAGCATCCATCCTTCCAGCAGTTTTGTTCCTTATTTCGCTGCAACGTGACGTCATTGATGCCACCGG
This sequence comes from Periplaneta americana, assembly GCF_040183065.1. Lineage (NCBI taxonomy): Eukaryota > Metazoa > Arthropoda > Insecta > Blattodea > Blattidae > Periplaneta > Periplaneta americana. The sequence goes on from NC_091127.1 coordinate 146,379,843, forward strand.
ACCGGTGAGATTCGGAATACGCTGTTGCATTGATAGAAAGGGGTGACCTAGTAAGGATCTACGGAAGGGAGTGGGGGCAAGGAAAGAGTACTGACAATTGGCGCAACTGGTCTCTCTGTAAGTTAGAAATAATAGCTATTTGATTACTGAACAGCCTTTCAATAAGGTTAAAATGGCTTCAGTTGACAGTTTTTTTAACCCTCCGGTTGACGCGGCGGAGCACGGTGTGCACCATGCCGTCATTTTCCGGTTGTGTGTGGAGGGGATAAGTTCCTATTTCTTCTGCGCGCTTATTCCTCCATTCGAATGTTCGCTTTGTATTAAAATGTAATAATAATAATAATAATAATAATAATAATAATTAGGGCTAGGATTTTGATGAAATTGCATCTTTTTTCTAGTAAGCCAGAAACATAGCTGCTTTAGTATTTATATGTTATGTGATAAACTGAGTGTTTTAAGACAATTTGTTAGGGCATTTTTTGCATTTTTTACCTGTTTCAACTCATAAGAGCATCTTTTGTTTTCTTCGGTCATTTTTTAGGCATTTTCATTTAATTTTGACAGTAAATCCCCATTATTAATGTAAAATAATGTTTATTTCCTTTGATATTTTCTTTACATATTTTGTCTATTAATATCCATTATTTTGTACAATATTTTAATCCTTTTCCTACATAAATATTGCCATTTTAACGTAGTACACCCCATGTAATGGATCAGTCCAACCACCCCTTCAATATAGACTCCTCTATACTTGCCAATTTCGGATAAGAGTGGCCTTGTGGTAGACTACATGGAAACTAAAAATAAAGTAAATCCATGGTGCTACAACCAATGAAAGTCCAAGACCGACCATCCGACTACTGACCTCACGTCCACATGCCGGCGTAGAGGTAAACGATCATACATGGAAACTACATCACGTAAAATAATTAAGTGTACTACTTAGAAAAACTTATGTAAAATTTAATTTGATTACTAGTCTAAATATTAAGTAGTACAAAACCTCTTTTTCTACTAATCCAATTATGTAAGATCAATTTTAGGGCATTTTTAAGGACATTTTAAAAAGATTTTTAGGTCATAAATGCATTGTTTTAGGACATTTTTTCATGATTTATAGGTCATCTTAATCCTAGCCCTAATAATAATAATAATAATAATAATAATAATAATAATAATAATAATAATAATAATAATAATAATAATTAGGGCTAGGATTTTGATGAAATTGCATCTTTTTTCTAGTAAGCCAGAAACATAGCTGCTTTAGTATTTATATGTTATGTGAAAAACTGAGTGTTTTAAGACACATTTGTTAGGGCATTTTTTTTTGCATTTTTTACCTGTTTCAACTCATAAGAGCATCTTTTGTTTTCTTCGGTCATTTTTAGGCATTTTCATTTAATTTTGACAGTAAATCCCCATTATTAATGTAAAATAATGTTTATTTCCTTTGATATTTTCTTTACATATTTTGTCTATTAATATCCATTATTTTGTACAATATTTTAATCCTTTTCCTACACAAATATTGCCATTTTAACGTAGTACACCCCATGTAATGGATCAGTCCAACCACCCCTTCAATATAGACTCCTCTATACTTGCTAATTTCGGATAAGAGTGGCCTTGTGGTAGACTACATGGAAACTAAAAGTAAAGTAAATCCATGGTGCTACAACCCATGAAGGGCCAAGACTGACCAGCCGAATGCTGACCTCACGTCCACATGCCGACGTAGAGGTAAACGATCATACATGGAAACTACATCATGTAAAATAATTAAGTGTACTACTTAGAAAAACTTATGTAAAATTGAATTTGATTACTAGTCTAAATATTAAGTAGTATAAAACCTCTTTTTCTACTAATCCAATTATGTAAGATCAATTTTAGGGCATTTTTAAGGACATTTTTAAAAGATTTTTAGGTCATAAAATTTTTAGGACATTTTTTCATGATTTATAGGTCATCAAAATCCTAGCCCTAATAATAATAATAATAATAATAATAATAATAATAATAATAATAATAATAATAATAATAATAAAGTGTATAGGAACGCTCTTAAAAATACAGGGACATCATTTTATTTTTACTTGCATTTTATTGCACCTGCATTTCTGAATGTACTTCACTCTCACCCCTTCACTAATGTCCTTGCTCCCGTCAGACACACAAACTTACGGCCGCTGTTGCATTCGAAGTCTTCAAGCAGTGAAGTAAACACTGCAGTGTATAGTGTGTTTCATAAATATGATTGCGTTTTCTATAGAAGAAAGAACCTATATTAATAATATCGTACTAAAAAATTATATTCAAGAAACGATAAATTCAATTTCAGAGAATATGCTTCAAAATTTTTTTAATAATATGCGTAAAGAATTGAAGCCTGCATTGTAATGAACGGCAACCATTTTCAGCAACTTGTTTAAAAATTCTGATTAGCATATTTTGAATTGAGGTGGCTAGAAGCAAAGGAATGCTAGTGACATTTGTAATGACATGAGTTAAGTGCATCCAGTGTAAGCAAAAGTATCTAACATTTTAGAGGCAAAGGGATATTTTAATCGCATCACACATTAAAATTTAAATAAAAATTTCACCGATTTTACGAAAGCTTAAATATTTAAACCCCATTTCCTCAAAAGTAACTTAAGTGCACTTACAGCCCTTTACTTATGAGCCCCTCAATTTAAATATACTCTCTATATTGTATGTTAGCATCAATAATTGATATGCTAGATAAAGTAGACATTACATAACGAACATAGCCGCCTGAAAAGTTGAGTTTTTTTTATGTTACTACTCTACTGTATTTTGATAAATTCCGTAAAAGTGATGATCAAACTGAAAATCGTAATATCGTATTTCCCTACAACATAAATGGATACACTACTTTTCTCTCCTCCTATACCTAGTAAAATGATTTGTTTACATATTGCACTAGTAACATCAAACTCATGTAATGGAAGGGGGCAACAGTGTTTCGGAGTATAGCCAGGTTAATGTTAAAAATGTTGGTAAAAATAAAGTGATGTCCCTGTATCCAGTTAACAATATAGAAAAGGCCGTTTTTAATGAAAAATTGTGTGGTGCACATTGTGAACCGCGCGCCTGGTCGTGTTACCAGAAAAGACGCGCCAGCCGAAGGGTTAATCACATTATCTCCTAGTAGAAAGGAAGAGAAGGTCTGATGACCTTATCTCTACCAGGTTAAATAAATAAATACTAAATACTCATACTAAATTTGAATTTGACTAAAACATTTCGATCATATTTAAGAAAAACTGCTTTTTATCTATTTCCACAAGAAATTTCGACCAAGTGCCCTCGACTTCTATGTCGAGTTAACACTCTGACAGTCCTCAGCCGATTTGAACACGCGAATTCCGAATGTAACGTCTAGCATGGCAACCTTAAAGCCACTGAGGACGATCTCTAATTTGGTTAAAAGTATATTATAATTTATTTCACTTGATGTTCACGTTTTATTCTACAGTACACATGATATAAATTGTCTTTGAATGATTTATGGTACAGTATTTTCATTGAATCTTAGCTGTTAATTAAGGTTCCACAGGTGAGAAAAATATACCAGATTTTAATTATCATGAATTTTGTGTGGACTAGTATACAGATAGAGGCCGTGACTTAACACTTCAAGTCAGAAAAAGTAAATTAAAAGTTACGCCAAGCACCATTTATTAAAAACGGAAAAAGTAAAGGTTAAAGTTAAGTGAATAACCATAGTTTAATGAAGATTGACATGTCATTTAGTTTTAATGTGTATACTTTATATTACTTGCTGTATGTTTCCATTGAATTATGGTGATAACTTCATTTTAACCCTTGTTTTCTACGGTTTTAGTTAATGGCGCTTGGCCCGCAATGGCTTTGAACCCTTCAAATGTTCTAATCATCAATATTATTAAACAAAATATATGAAAATTGTTATATTATAAACAAAATATAAGTACAGAAACTTTTATAAACGTAAAAGAGTTCTATTACAAATAAAAACTTATATAAAGATTCAGTATACTGACAGTGGACACTTCTTCTGTAAAATTACACCTTATATTTCAGTAAATCACTGCTTACAAACAAGATCAATCGATTTCAGTACTTCTATGGAATCATTAGAGAATATCATGACATAAATCTCAAATAAATGGACTGAAATAGAGAACGATCAACAGAGATAACATTTTAGATGTGCTAGAAGTTGCACTAGAAAAGAAAATAACATTATAAATTGAACAATTACACACTGACTTAGGATTCTTACATTAAAAGAGAAAATATATAGCAAAAGACCTCTATCATCGTCGTCTTACATTTACAGCAGAACCTTGAATTACGAGTAACTTGGTTTGAGAGTCTTTGCAAAACGATTGAACAATGAAGAAACATTTTTGTTTCATAAACGAGCGATGTCTTGCAATACGAGCAGCATGATTTGTACGTAACTTGCTTCGCTTGCGAGCAACAGCAAGAGGCAATGAAGGGATCTCGTCTGAGGAGGAAAGAGCGGACGAATTCCTCGTTTCAAATGAGAGTAGAAGTGTGTAAATTTGGGAAGCAGTACAAAATTTTGTTCAAATTCACGACCCTGATAAGGTTGTAACAGTGCGTGCGATAAATCTGTTTAATGACAACGCAATGTTACATTTCCGCAAAATCCTCAAAACGAGGCAAAAGCTGGTGACATTGTATAGGTTCTTAGTCAAAGCAAAAGATTCCAGTCAGTCAAAACAGTCAGAAGTGATTTCGTTAGTGATAGTGAATATATTTTCTTTAAATGTTCAAGAAGTTTACTAAGCAGTAAAACCAAGTGAAAGACGCTCAAAAACAAAATACAGTAAAGTAATTTGTGTTGCACTATTGCATTGAATTTCGCCTAAATTATACTGTATTTTATATGAATAAAAGGTTGTGAAACGAATTAATCAGAGTTTACATGGTTTTTATGGAGAAAGTCGCTTTGATATGAGAATGTTTTGGATTAAGAGCACGTTTTCGAAATGAATTATGCTCGTAATACAAGGTTTTACTGCATATTTTTTATGGAATGATAAATGCATTTATATTTCTCGCCTGTACCGAGCTGAGAGTCTCATACATATGTAACCTTTCTTTAAGACCTGCAATCTGGTACGGATTTCCTATGGATAAATTTAATATCCTCAAAGTGAGTAAGTGCTATTAAGTGACTTGTTCACTCAATGTTAAGCAGTTTAGGTATCCTCCCCCTCCTACCTTTCCATTTGCTGTATATTGCGGGCTGCATTTTATATAACAATCTTTGCCGACCACTGCCTTAAGCCAAATGCTGTCTTATTTGTTGCGGAAGAGAGAGATTAGAAATCTTCTCTCTCCAGTAAGAATGAAATCTTTTACCTGCTATAATAAGAGAACAACGTTATCAGGCCATTCTATTTATCTGTCTAAAAGCTAGACGCAAACCAGTATAGCAAAGTTGCTTTTATCAAAAAGCGATTCTGCTCAAAGGAAAAACATTCTTGCTTGTACCGGAAATAATGAAAAAAAAATAAATAAAAAAAAATAAGAAATAATAATAATAATAATAATGAGTTAAGGCCATACGGCCTTCTCTAACACTTAGCCAGGAGTAAAACTGCGTTACAAAAACACTACACATTTACAAAGTACACTACAATTTTACACACAGAACTGAATAAGATAATAATAATAATAATAATAATAATAATAATAATAATAATGATAATAAAATGTAAACAACAAGTAAGTAGAAATCAGACATAATATATAACATACAGAAAGAAAGGAAAAAGCATACTAAAATGTGAAGAGCAGGTCAAAATAAATTAGACAAACAAAGTATAAAAAATAAGACAATTATTGATAATAATAATAATAATAATAATAATAATAATAATAATAATAATAATAATAATAATAATAATAATAATAGCAATAATAATAATGATAAAAACTAAGAATAGTAGTAGTAATAATAATAATAATAATAATAATAATAATAGTAGGAGTAGTAGTAATAAAATAGTGCACTAGAAAGCATAGGTTACAATGAATACAATATTTTTAGGTACATACAGTAAGGAAAATTATGATTTTACATTTAGCTCAATTTAACACATTATAGATATACCATTATCGGAAAATATGAAAACAAAAATATAAAATAAGTTAAATATCACTAGAACATAAAAAAAATAATGCGAATACGTGGAAACATGCAATACAACACTTGTCATAATAGTAAGTTAGTTTGGCAACTCGCCATAAGATAATTTTCTAACTTGGATTTGAAATTATAATATCAATTTTTGTTTACCACCTGTGCTTATCTTAATATTTGGATTTATATGAACGTTTTCGACACTCGGTGTGTGAGTATGAAGATGACACACACCGAGTGTCGAAAACGTTCATATAAATCCAAATATTAAGATAAGCACAGGTGGTAAACAAAAATTGATATTATAATACAGTGAGCTTATCGGCATCTCCAAAATGAAACTACTTGGATTTGAAAGATTTCAATGTTCGGCAGCCCTTGACTTCAGGCGGCAGAAAGTTCCAGTGACGAGAGGTAACAACAGTGAAAGATGAGGAATACAGAGATGATGTGTGAAGTGGAATTTCTAGCGTGTTATCGCGTTGTGATCGAGTATTAATATTATGATAGCGAAAGAGAGTATGAAAACGAGCGAATAAATAATAGGGGGATGAAGTGCATAATTCGATATAAGAGAAAAAGTGAGTGCAGATTTCTCCTCTCATGTTACCTAAGCCATGATAACTTCTCGAAAGAAGGTATATACGGTACATTTTTTTCTAAAAGCAAAACTATTTTTGCTTTTTGTGCCTCAGTAGTTGGCTGAGAAAAATGAAGGTGTTGAGGTGGAGAAATGGTACACTAATACACATAAAAGCGTCTTTGGGAGCATACCAATTAATGACAAAGAGGAAAGAAAAATTAATTCAATGCAGAATTCTCGTAAGGAATTGCGATGTGTTGAAATAAATTTCGGAATTTCACAAGATTATCTTTCTGATACTTTTTACATTATTGTAAATTTGAACAGCGACAACCAGTGGCATAGACAAGGGGAGAGGGGAAGACTCACCAGGCTGAAGTTCTCCATTTTTTCAAGAAATTTTAAAAATTAAATTATGATTAAAAATCTTGAAGAAACCATCCACCATTGGCGATGTTAGTTAAATACTAAAAAAAAGTTTGACTGTATCTACCGGCAATGACCAATATTTAGAATAATAAATTTATTTTTGTAGGTTATTTTACGACGCTTTATCAACAGCTTAGGTTATTTAGCGTCTGAATGAGATGAAGGTGATAATGCTGGTGGAATGATTCCGGGGTCCACCACCGAAAGTTACCCAGCATTTGCTCATATTGGGTTGAGGGAAAACCCCGGAAAAAAAACCTCAACCAGGTAACTTGCCCCGACCGGGAATCGAACCCGGGCCACTTGGTTTCGCGGCTAGACATGCTAACCGTTACTCCACAGGTGTGGACTAGAATAATAAATCCTTTAAATTTTTGCTGAAAGTTGTTTTAATTTCATCTATTTTTTTTCTTTTGTACGGCGGAGCGACCCGAAGCTTACACTGCAGCCTGAGGCTTATTGTGCTTACCACTCCTAGTCTGTGAATGATTGGATAGTCGAACGGTCGCGCTCTTGTGCAAGTACAGCACACCGCACCGTGAACCGGGCTATGGTATGGATGATGATGATGATGATGATGATGATGATGATGATGATGGCGAAATGAGTCCGCGGTCCAACGCCGGAAATTACCCAGCAATTCTGCTTCAATTGGTTGAGGGAAAACCCCAGGAAAAAACTCCAACCAGGATTTGAACCCGGGCCCCCTCGTTCCACGGTCAGATGTCCTAACCATTACTCCACAACGGTGGACTAATTTTATCTATGATTTTCGAAGAAATTGTGTAGTTGCCGTCCTCTATACAATAACTGAATTTATTTATTTAAAGTTGGTTTCTCTGTTGATTTACTCTGCAACGACTGAGAATATATTTTGCTTTATGACAATTCTTATTTACTAATGGCTTTTAGAAAACCCTGAGGTTTATTGTCGTCCTCATATAAGCTTACCATCGGTCCCTATCCTGAGCAAGATTAATCCAGTCCCTAGCATCGAATCCCAACACCCTCAAATAAATTTTAATATTATCCTCCCATCTACGTCTCGGCCTCCCCAAAGGTCTTTTTATCTCCGGCCTCCCAACTAACACTCTATATGCATTTCTAGATTCACCCATACGTGCTACATGCCCTGCCCATCTCAAATGTATGGATTTAATGTTCCTAATTATTGCAGATGAAGAATGCAACTGGAGAGTCTAAACTGATTTTAAAAAGCGATGTTTCCAAAACTTGTCCCCCACCATCTCAAAGTTTCTGGCTACGCCAATGGCGACAAAAAAAACATCATACCAGAACAAAGATCGTATGTTGTTATTACACAAAACAGAACAATGAATTTCAAGCACGATAATGTACTGAAGTAAAAAACAAACGCTAAGAATTTCAAGCACGATAAAGTACTGAAGTAAAAAACAAACGCTAAGAATTTCAAGCACGATAAAGTACTGAAGTAAAAAACAAACGCTAAGAATTTCAAGCACGATAAAGTACTGAAGTAGAAAACAAACGCTAAGAATTTCAAGCACGATAAAGTACTGAAGTAAAAAACAAACGCTAACAGATGATAGGTCAAAGACGCATGCGCACAATAAATGAGGAGAGCGTAGTATCAAAGTCAGACAACTCCATTTTTTGCGATTTCGAGATATTGATTGTTTCTCATAGAATTCTGTGTGCTGAATGCGATTCTGGAACAGGTTAGGTTCAAAAACGGACAGAACAGAGCGAAAATAGCATTTACTTGTGCGTTTTAGAATCAAAATGTAGACAACTCCACTGTGGCTTGGTTACAAATTAGGACAATTCCTTCAGTAGCCAATGAGAAGCCAACATTCGTACCATCTTTATCCCATCACGCATCGCGAATCCAACTTGGCTGATTGTTTATATAATCGGTTTATGGATGAATAAGTAGGCCTACTGTTTTACGTAAATTTGCTTTGAAACCGAGTTAGAAGGGACTTAGATTCAAAAGTACACAATTTCATTTTAAATGTGGCTTCGTTTGGTTTCAAAAACAGACAAGTCCACTTTAAATATGGCTTCATTTGCTTTCAAAAACAGACAACTCCATGACTTAGTTCCAGAAACTGACAACTCCACTTTTTCAATTTAAATTTCGACCTGAATATTAATTTTAATCACATTTTGAGACTGAAAAAGTATTTCTATGACCAATGAGAATGTTTTAAAAAAAAGATGGTTTTCAAGGATCTAGTTTTTTATGTCTCCTGTAAAAAAAAAAGCAAAAGTGGAGCTTATTACTTAATATTAAGTGTCAATATTACAGATAAATTCTGTAGGACAAATTAATATATCTATAATATTCTATAATATTACAGATAAATTCTGTAGGACAAATTAATATATCTATATTACAGATAAATTCTGTAGGACAAATTAATATATCTATAATAATAAAAGTGGAGGTGTCCAACTTTGATACCAAGCTCCCTAAATGTCTTACCAGAGAGAATTGATCTGGTTGTATATGACGAGAAAAATGCTTTTGCTTAATCGCCCCAAATTGTGCTGGATAGCGCCTTTTCTTTTTGCTCGATACGTGTACACCAGTGATATCTTAAACAGAATCCCTTTATAATATTGGAGTTCAGGCATTGGATAATCTCTAATTGTTTCCTTTAATTTCTTAATGAGTAAATCTAATCAGAATCACACATAAATAATAATAATAATAATAATAATAATAATAACAATAATAATAACAACTAGGTCGATGAAATAAGAAATTCTTTCTTTTTCCCTGTAACAAAGTATGTCCTTTTGCAATAAAAAAACGAGAAATATTTATTTGATAGCATCGCCAATAAAAAATATGTAATGACTTGATAGCATTGAATGACTAGAAAATGGAAAGGCAAATGACCTATGTGAAGTAAATATATAAAACCACAGACATTATATACAGATATTAAACAAGTTTTATACATAAATATATAATACAGTATATTTCATTATAATATAATATAGTATAAGATAATTTTATACCTATATTCATTACACAATTTTTTACAGGTACTTTATCACTGAGGAATAAGGAATACCTATTACCTTGTATTTATTAGAAGCATTGCTTTAAATACTTGGGGTGTACTCTAAGCAGTAACATGAGCTGCTGCCAAGAAATCAAAAGTAGGATAGCAACGACAAAAGAAGCTTTCAATTAAAAGGAGCATCTTTTGCGACTCTGGAAAAATAACTAAGGAAGAGACTAGTGAAATACTTTGTGTGGAATGTAGCATTGTATAGGTCAGAAACATGGACATTACGACGAACTGAAGAGAAGCGAATAGAAATATTTGAAATGTAGATATGGAGAAGAATGGAGCGTGTAAAATGGGCAGACAGAATACGAAATAAAGCTGTATTGGAGAGAGTGGGTGAAGAAAGAATAATGCTGAAGCTGATCAGGAAGAGAAAAAGGAATTGGTTGGGTCAGTGACTGAAAAGAAACTGCCTACTCAAGGATGCACTGGAAGGAATGGTGAACGGGAAAAAGAGTTCGGGGCAGAAGAAGATATCACATGATAGGCGACATTAAGATATATGGATCATATGCGGAGACTAAGAGGAAGGCAGAAAATAGGAAATACTGGAGAATACTGGGTTTGCAGTGAAAGACCTGCCCTTGGGCAGAACACTATGTACAGGGACATCACTTTATTTTTACCAATATTTTTAACATTAACCTGGCTATACTCGGAAACACTGTTACCCCCTTCCATTACAGGAGTTTGGAGTTGCTAGTGCAATATGTAAACAAATCATTTTACTAGCTATAGGAGGAGAGAAAAGTAGTGTATCCATTTATGTTACAGGGAAATACAGTATTACGATTTTCAGTTTGGTCATTACTTTTACAGTATTTTATCAAAAAAAACAGTAGAATAGTAACAATTTTTTTTCACAAACTCAACTCTTCAGGCGGTTATACACATTACGTAATGTCTACTTTATTCAGCATATTACTAACTTCATTTATTCCTGAGAATTTTGTGAGCATTTCCGTAAGAAACCCCAACAGCTAACTTCTTGACCGACTTATTAGGACCTCGCTGCATCCTTTCTCTAGCATCTTCTGTCACCTTTGTTCGCCATCTTACACTTTTCTTCCTTTCTGTACACTCTGTTGCTCTAAATTTATCTACCAGATTAATGACATTTCTCCGAAAATATTCCGTAATGATATAATCAGGAAATTGTTAAAAAAAACTGTTGTTCACATTCGGTTATATTGTAATTCCAGTTTCCATCATCGTCCTTCATACCTACAAACAGTAAAACAAAACTCTTGTTTAAATAATGCTGTTAAGTACCGTACCATATTATAGGGTATCGTACTTTCGGTAACTCTAATCTTCACTTGTGCTCAGTCCACACAGATAAATTCAGTTATGCTACACACCATACCTGTGTGAAAATAAACTTCAATAATATAAGCTTTTTCTTCTATAGAAAATGCAACATATTTCTGAAACGCACTGTACTCTGTACCGTTTACATCGTTGTTAGCAACAGCGGCCGTAAGTTTGTGTGACTGACGTTAGCAAGGACATTAGTGAAAGGGGTGGGAGTCAAGTACATTTAGAAACGCAGGTACAATAAAAATTGAAGTAAAAATAAAATGATGTCCCTGTATTAGAAGCATAATGGATTATGCATTAAGGTAGGCCATGTTTGGTTCCATTGTCTCAACTCACCTAGATATTGTAGAAGGACTCTAATCTTAAATGAAATATTTGAGCACGCTGAGAAAAAACCCTTATGACAAAAGCAGCTTTGCTATATCGGTCTACGCCCGGACTAAGAATTATCACGTACCGGAACAGTAAATTCTTCAACACGTCAGATGTAAAGAAACGTTGTTGTCCTTGTAGGATCTTATGACAAATTCCACTAAAAACAAAAATGTGACATTTTCAACACGCCAATAACAAGAAAAGTTCACTGTTAAAAATATAAATTTAATTGAAAATGTAGGCATACTCTTTATCTTGCCACTTTATATGCCGCCACTCATCAGGGCGTGCTGAAGGCAGTATTAGCAATTTACAGTCACTTCAAACTAGCATTCCTGGTTCATGAACTCCGTCCACCATGCTCTGAAATAATCAAATATGAGACCCCAAATGAGGAGGTGTTAAGGTAAGCGTTCACTACATCGTATCGCACTCATCGGACGAATCGCACGCAACGGATATTTTAAGTGCAGAGCGTTCATTGTAACGGCTTCACCTCATCGCCTCATCGGATTCCCTATCAGCTGTTTAAAACATGACATCGTACGATATTGACATTACTGAAAACAGCGGAGTTGAGGTTAGGTCTATTAATTACGTCTGTTAGCGAATAAGAATTTATAATTGCTTCATGCGTCTTAATTGAAGAGGAAGAAACGAAAGAAATATTGGTTACATAATATATTTGCATAAAACGACTTGATTACTGTAATGGGAACGCCTCAAATTATATATTCTTCGCAATTTTCTACACGCGAAATAAGTTTTCCGTCTGCCATTTTGGCGCGACACTGAACACGGCACAACATAATAGTAACAGTTGACCAATTAAAATTGATTTATTAAAGAAGGCCATGATCACACGCATCGGAAAAGTTGCCCATCCGAGAAACGTGGACGGATTTGCCGAGAGGCGATGCGTCTGATACGATGTAGTGAACGCGGTTACATAACAATTACAGCAAAGATAACCTTTTTCCGATCCGTGCGATTCGTCCGATGAGTGCGATACGATGTAGTGAACGCTTACCTTTATAAGACTGCAGCGTACAATTACTACTGTTTGAACTTACACATTCGGCAAGAGACCTCGGAAAACCAAGTGTGAGTGGGTATGCCTTCTCTAAAGACGAGACCAGACAATTAAGTCACGGGGTAAGAAGAATATCATCTGCAGACTTGCTACAATAGCAGTAAGAAATTAACCCGCGTGCCAGAATGCAAATAGCAGCTGCGTTGAAAGAACAATGGGTGTTTCTGTGACTCCCGCGCTTTTCACTAAAAACTTCGATGATCAGTCTTTCTGGTTTTTTTAATAGTGTTCATACGTGTTCGTTGCTGCAATATGGAGTCGTTGCGTTAACTTGGCGTTGGTATTTCACGTCAATAGTTTCTTCAAGCTGCCGATAATAGCTGTAAATGACAGTCCAGAAGTAGGCCAAAAGAGCTGAAACATCGGAGAAAATTATTTTATCATCGTTAAATGTAGCGGCAGTAGTGGAATGTGAAATTATTCATTCATTTATTCATTAATTCACTCATTCATTCAATCATTTATTTATTTACTCATTTATTTATTTATTTACTCATTCACTTGTTTATTTATTTATTTATTCATTTATTCATTTATTTATTTATTTATTTATTTATTTATTTATTCATTCATTCACTTATTTATTTATCAATTCATTCACTTTTTTATTTATCCATTCATTCTTTTCTTTATTTACCCATTCATTCACTTATTTATTCATTTATTTATTCATTCACTTATTTACTTATTCATTCACTTATTTATTTATTCCTTCGCTCATTCACTTATTTATTTATTCATTCATTCACTTATATATTTATTCATTCACCTATTAGTTATAAATTCATTAATTTATTTATTGATTTATTTATTCATTCACTTATTGATTTATTTCTTCATTCACTTATTTATTTATTTATTTATTTATTTATTTATTTATTTATTTATTTATTTATTTATTTATTTATTTATTCATTCATTCACTTATTTATTTATCAATTCATTCACTTTTTTATTTATCCATTCATTCTTTTCTTTATTTACCCGTTCATTCACTTATTTATTCATTTATTTATTCATTCACTTATTTACTTATTCATTCACTTATTTATTTATTCCTTCGCTCATTCACTTATTTATTTATTCATTCATTCACTTATTTATTTATTCATTCACCTATTAGTTATAAATTCATTAATTTATTTATTGATTTATTTATTCATTCACTTATTGATTTATTTCTTCATTCACTTATTTATTTATTTATTTGTTTATTTATTTATTCACTTATTTATTTATTTATTTATTCACTTATTTATTTATTTCTTCATTCACTTATTTATTTATTTATTTACTTAGTTACTTACTTATTTACTTATTTATTTATTTATTTATTTATTTATTTATTTATTTATTCACTTATTTTTCAGAATTCCATATAAAAGAAATTACGCGACTGAAGAAATGTCAAGCATTGTAAATAACTAGCTAAATACTATTACTAATTAAAATTATCTAAGTTCAGAATAAAATGTTTTATTAACCTGAAATATTAATATGCCTAATTTTGACGTTTCATTCATCACAATTTTATAGCTATTGTGAAACGTTTACCTATGTATTTCATATATCCAAGAACCATGCCAGCCAATTTAATGCAATACCAGATTAGTGAATTAAAATGTTGTTTAATATTAACATAATAATAATAATAATAATAATAATAATAATAATAATAATAATAATAATAATAATAATAATAATGTGTTAAATTCTTTTTCTTTTTATTAATTAACTATTTATTAGACTATCCTATTCTCGTAATGATCTTTTGTTAAATTATTAAGTTTTGTACTTTTGTGAACAATATCAATAAAGCTATCTATCTATCTATCTATTCTCGTAATGGTTTTATTGAATATCACGCGTGGTTTTAATTTATTTGCACAAATTCACATGCGCGCGAAAAAAATTATAAAAACCTCTTGTGATATTATTACTTATGACTATAACACTGCTTTCATTTCCTATGAAAATACGTAAGAAGTCTAATCGCAAATTGTGGCAAGTTATTTGTCGGTGTTTATTTCCTCAACTCGTAATGTGTATGAATAGATATCGTGATTCATTGTTGGGTATTATCTATAGATTCAGCCACGTATACGTCATCCAGGCCAGAAAATTCCTTCGTCCTCCTGGCACTTATGCAGCTCCCCAGCAATTTGTAAACAAACCACGGTACCAAATGTCCCTGCATCTTCAGTATTCAAAGATAACAAGAAGTTGAAATATTAATGAAGTCAAAATTAGTCCGAGGTCCAACGCCAAAATTTACCCAGTAATTCTGTTTCAATTGTTTGAGGGAGAAAAGGTAACTTGTCCCAAGCAGGATTTGAACTCAACCGGGCCCGCACATTTCACGGTCGAATATGTTAACGTTACTCTACAGCAGCGTTTCTCAAACTTTTCTTAAGTGGGGACCACTTTTTTAAGTCAGAACAGTTCCGCGGACCACCTTACTCTTGTTCCCTTCGAAAGCAAATTTATCATTTTTGTAGCATATAAAATGTGTCTCAGTGAAACGTACAGCAGAGTTCGTATAGGTCAGTTTCTGTCAGATGCGTTTCCAATTCACCGTGGGCTAAAGCGAGGAGATGCACTATCACCTTTACTTTTTAACTTTGCTCTAGAGTATGCCATTAGGAAAGTTCAGGATAACAGAGAGGGTTTGGAATTGAACGGGTTACATCAGCTGCTTGTCTATGCGGATGACGTGAATATGTTAGGAGAAAATCCACAAACGATTAGGGAAAACACGGGAATTTTACTGGAAGCAAGTAAAGAGATAGGTTTGGAAGTAAATCCCGAAAAGACAAAGTATATGATTATGTCTTGTGACCAGAATATTGTACGAAATGGAAATATAAAAATTGGAAATTTATCTTTTGAAGAGGTGGAGAAGTCCAAATATCTGGGAGTAACAGTAACAAATATAAATGATACTCGGGAGGAAATTAAACACAGAATAAATATGGGAAATGCCTGTTATTATTCGGTTGAGAAACTTTTATCATCCAGTCTGCTGTCGAAAAATCTGAAAGTTAGAATTTATAAAACAGTTATATTACCTGTTGTTCTGTATGGTTGTGAAACTTGGACTCTCACTTTGAGAGAGGAACAGAAACTACGAGTGTTTGAGAATAAGATTCTTAGGAAAATATTTGGGGCTAAGAGGGATGAAGTTACAGGAGAATGGAGAAAGTCACACAACACAGAACTGCACGCATTGTATTCTTCATCTGACATAATTAGGAACATTAAATCCAGACGTTTGAGATGGGCAGGGCATGCAGCACGTATGGGCGAATCCAGAAATGCATATAGAGTGTTAGTTGGGAGGCCGGATGGAAAAAGACCTTTAGGGAAGCCGAGACGTAGATGGGAAGATAATATTAAAATGGATTTGAGGGAGGTGGGATATGATGATAGAGAATGGATTAATTTTGCTCAGGATAGGGACCTATGGCGGGCTTATGTGAGGGCGGCAATGAACCTCCGGGTTCCTTAAAATCCAGTAAGTAAGTAGGTAAGCATATTTTAATACCAGTATAGTTATATTTTAAAACAGAATTAATTAATTAATTAAAATTAATTTAATTCATTTAATTTTATATTAGTATTAACTAATTAAGTTACTGTTAATGAAAAAAAAACATTTTCGGTTTTTAATAAATCAAGGCTATTAGAGTTTGGATAATCTTTAACTTATTAACTAAACAAAATAAATAAATGTTAGTACTCACATTAATGAGATGGATAAGCCTGCCGATTCTTGCACAGTTCTATATTTGGATGTATGCTGGTAAGCTTAAGTCGGAGATCGTCACATACATCGAATCGATTTCGATAGCCTACTTTGTTTTTATTAGAGTTAGTGATGAAAACTCTTTCTCACACAGATACGTAAAAGCAAACTGTTTTATAATCTGTAAAGCACCATTGTACAGTTCACTAAATTCTCTTTTCACTTGTGATGAGGTCCAGAAATTAACCACACTTTCCGCTTGGAATTTCATTTTAAGTCCGGTGTCATTCGAGAGTTCAATTAACTGTTCTCTTTCACTCAAATGAAAGTTTATTTTCAATATCGCAATCACGAACCCATGAAAATTTGTCATATTTACTTGGAAAATAAATTTCAAATTGTGACCTCAGAGTTTCGAGATGCGAACGTATGTCATTGCACAATTCTTTTCTAGTAACGAAATCATTTTCAACCAAAAAAGGACTCTAGGGTTGGAAATAGTGAAGAAAATGCTCTGTTTTACGGAACTGACCCGGAAACCAAGTTTCCTCTCGAACATCTTTATTTTCTCATACGCATTGAGAACAGTCAAAGAATTACCTTGTAGAGAGAGATTTAGTTCGTTTAGTTTTGGGAATACATCTGAAAGATATGCCAATGTACTTAGCCACATGCCATCAGCTGATGTGCAAGGAAAAGATGGCGAGAAACACCACGTTCATAGTGCTTTAAATCCCTCTTTTGTTGCTGAGAGTTGAGTGGGAAGTCGGTAGACAGGAAGGGTAATAAATTTCATAAAATATCAGTACTGGGAGAAAAAGTGAAAGGCGATTGCCATGTGTCATTTCCAAACTCTGAGATTTGCAGCTATAGTGTGATACGCAATTCATTTGAATTTCATTTTTTCTTCTGTCCTTTTTGAAGGACTAGAAGGGCACGCCTCGAGGACCACAGGTGGTCCGCGGACCATAGTTTGAGAAACGCTGCTCTACAGCGATGGAGTTGTGCAGAACGTAATTGTCCATTCGGCGTAATGTCTTAGTATTTTCAGACACTCAAAGGCCAGAGAAAGAGGCATTTGCCAGTAGCCTACTGCCCAAAATTCAGAATATATTCCGAACATGTTGCTACTTACCAATCACTAAAAGGCCGATAAAGATTGTAACCAATCCGAGCGCGACGTGGAACGTTGTTTCAATAACACCATAGAATATGGTGCTGAAGAACGTGAATACCAGTGTCAACAGGCTGAGCATCAGATAGGGCAGCATGAACTTTGGCCTCCTCTGAAAATAGAGAGATTAATCAAATTGTTGCAATAGTAGTAGTAAAATTAGTAGTAATGGTATTAACAACAGCAGTAATACGAATAACAATTGTAGAATTATTATTACTTACTTACTTAATTCAGTCCTTACTATCACATCTCACCTCCCTCAAATCCATTTTAATATTGTCTTCTCATCTACGTCTCGGCCTCCCCAAAGGTCTTTTCCCCTCTGGCCTCTCAACTAACACTCTATATGCATTTCTGGATTCGCCCATACGTGCCACATGTCCTGCCCATCTCAAATGTCAGGATTTAATGTTCCTAATTATGTCAGATGAAGAATACAATGCGTGCAGCTCTGCGTTGTGTAACTTTCTCCATTCTCCTGTAACTTCATCCCTCTTAGCCCCAAATATTTTCCTTAGAACCTTATTCTCAAACACCCTTAACCTATGTTCCTCTCTCAAAGTGAGAGTCCAAGTTTCACAGCCATACAGAACAACCGGTAATATAACTGTTTTATAAATTCTAACTTTCAGATTTTTTGACAGCAGACTAGATGACAAAAGCTTCTCAACCGAATAATAAAAGGCATTTCCCATATTTATTCTGCATTTAATTTCCTCCCGAGTGTCATTTATATTTGTTACTGTTGCTCCAAGATATTTGAATTTTTCCACCTCTTTGAAGGGTAAATCTCCAGTTTTTATAGTTCCATTTCGTACAATATTCTGGTCACGAGACATAATCATATACTTAGTCTTTTCGGGATTTACTTCCAACCCTATCGCTTTACTTGCTTCAAGTAGAATTTCCGTGTTTTCCCTAATCGTTTGTGGATTTCCTCCTAACATATTCACGTCATCCGCATAGACAAGAAGCTGATGTAACCCGTTCAATTCCAAACCCTCTCTGTTATCCTGAACTTTCCTAATGGCATATTCTAGAGCGAAGTTAAAAAGTAAAGGTGATAGTCCTGATAGTGCAACTCTCTGCTTTAGCCCGCAGTGAATTGGAAAAGCATCAGATAGAAACTGGCCTATACGGACTCTGCTGTAAGTTTCACTAAGACACATTTTAATTAATCGAACTAGTTTCTTGGGAATACCAAATTCAATAAGAATATTATATAAAACTTCTCTCTTAACAGAGTCGTACGCCTTTTTGAAATCTATGAATAACTGATGTACTGTACCCTTATACTCCCATTTTTTCTCCAATATCTGTCGAATACAAAAAATCTGATCAATAGTCGATCTATTACGCCCAAAATCACACTGATGATCCCCAATAATTTCATCTACATATGGAGTTAATCTTCTCAAAAGGATATTCGACAAAATTTTATACGACGTCAACAAAAGTGATATTCCTCGAAAGTTACTACAGTTAGTCTTGTCCCCCTTCTTAAAAATAGGTACGATTATGGACTTCCATTGTTCTGGTACAATTTCCTTTTCCCAAATTGCAAGTACAAGTTTATAAATTTCGTTAGATAATGCTTATTATTATTATTATTATTATTATTATTATTATTATTATTATTATTATTATTAATTAGATAGCGTAAAAAAGTAAAAAAAAAGTCATGTTTACGGTTTACAAGTACTGTACGCATAGACTATGGCATGAGGTGTGCACGCTTTCTAAGCAGGTAGCTACAACACGGTACCGTCCGCGGAGAGCACCACGCGAACACCGAAAAAAACTGTCATTCTGCATTCTCAGAGTTTATAATAAATACAGTATATTAACCGATTCCTTCTAGAAGGCCAAATAATTGAATTAGCATGAACAATTGCTCCTGTCAGTCCTCGTCCGTACGTGAACAGAGAACACTGAGATACGTAAACATACTATTATTCATTTGTTTTCCGTGAAGTGATCATAATGCCGAAGACAGATGTTAAAAAACATAGGGTGTATTCTTTAATACAAGAATATGGTGTCCACATTTTTACTAGTGATACTGGTGAAACAATTAAATGTCGGTTATGTATGTGTGCATTAAAAAAATAACAAAACAATCGATAGAACATCAATGTAATACACAGAAACACATGAAAAATGTTGATCTATGTTAGAAAAAAATAAGGGTTCAAGTACAAATTCCGCCTCAAATATATTAATAATAATAATAATAATAATAATAATAATAATAATAATAATAATAATAATAATAATAATAGAGCATACGCAATTAATTTCTTGCTACAGTTAAATTCGTCTAAATGATCAAAACAACTTCAGATATTCTTTCGGCAGTCCTGCCAACTGAAAGTCATGTTAATTCTTGTGTTTTATTATAGCTTATTTTATTTATTTTCATGTAATTTTGGTTTTCATTCATTTTATTTTTTATATTATATCATTTTAAATTATTTATTATTTCCTTTATTCTGTTCTTTTAAAATGACCAATGAACTGCATTTAAGGAGGCTGCAAGTGTACTTGAAAATTCGTATTGTAGTCCCTGACAAGGTCTCCACCACACAGAAAAAAGGGTCGTAGTATTAGGATATACGGCCATATCCTCAAACGCGGTTAAAGTTAAGCCATACCCTGCCCTCCGCACCCTCCCCTTTCCTTAACTTCATTGCTAGAAAAATACCTTTGCTGTAAGATATTTGGATGGTTCCTCGAAAAGTATTTCTAAGGTCTGAGATATGCAGTGGCGACAACTCACGGCAGAAAGTGGAAGTTTGAAGAAAATTATTACGTCGGGACGCATTAAAAATCAAAATCTGTAATCAAAATGTTTTCTATCCTCAGAGACACGAAATTAAACTGTAGGATCATCCTCATATTCTTCATGGAGGAATCGCCACTGATGTGTACATTGTATAATACAGGGCGATTCATAAATACCTGTAAAAACTTTGTGGGTGTAATATAGAAGTAAAACTAAAACTAAATGTTCTATATAACTTTTCTCGCAAATCCTTACTTTCAGAGTTATGATGCAAAATGTCCTACCCTGCCAGGTATCAAAAACATGGACCAGTAAAACCTTCGGATGTGTAATGCTCGCCTACATAGCGACTGCGTTAGATGTTTGTTATTCGTACACCCCTATTACATACAGTTGATTTCGACCTGATAAGACTTAATTTACTGTACGTAGGTATGTACTGATCTTAGAATTTTACAGACCCCGTTCAACTCATTCCGAACTGTTTCATAGCTATTTTGATGTCATTGCTGTAGTTATGCTACGTTCAGAATTTGGGTGGCATAAACGAGCGCCTTCAGACGACCCCAAAGGTAGAAGTCTGGTGATCTGGCTGGCCAAGCAACTGGTGTAGCACGATCTATCTTACCGTACACAACTGAAGCCTACTGAACTAACGACAAAATGAATGTGTACCTACAGGACGTGGTGCCTGTAGGAACTGCAACAGTGCCATACAACTAAACATACCTACGTACAGTAAACAAAGTCCTATCAGAACGGAATCAACTGTATGGGGTGTACGAATAAGAAACATCTACCACAGTCGCTATGTATGCGAAAGTGACAAAGCCGAAGGCTTTACTGGCTCATGTTTTTATGCCTGGCAAGATATGGCACTATGAATCATAACTCTGAAAGTAAGGATTTGCGGGAAAAGTTGTATACAACATTTTAGTTTTATTTTTACCTCTACATTATACCCGCAAAGTTTTTACAGGTATTTATGAATCACCCTGTATAGGTTACTGTAATATTTTTATTTTCCTAAAAAGAACATCTGAAAACTTGCGGTCGTATTATATTCGAGGTCGCACTAGAATCGGGCCAATACGGTAATCCCCATAAATTAATGAAATTACTTACGGTTTATCCTGTATATGTAGGCCTATACATTATTTGTATTTATGAAATAGCCAAAATACCTACCCAAATGATACCATACAGAAGCAATGCAGTGACTATCATCTCTAGGACCAAAACGACCAACATCGTCACAAGGAACTCCTGTTCCACGGCGTACATCACGTGATCCAGAGTGACATTTGCAGCTGCAAAAGAGAGAAAGATATATCTTTAGTGGAGGTTTTGCATCGTGCTTCAATAAGGATGGAGACTGGACACTGCGCAGTAATTCGAAATGCAAATCTAGCTGAACAAAATTAGTAACTTTTTCCCCTATCTATCACATGAAACTTTGTACAGTAGTTACTGTACATGTAGCCTAGTATATTTGTTTTGTATACAAACTCTGATTACGTTTGTGTAAGGCAGGGATACTGTACTCCAACCAGGAGAAAGTCTCAGAGGAATGAGATGCAGAGGGTAATGCTGTGGATGAATGTTGATGTCATAAGATGTCATAAGACACACATTGGTAAAGTAGCCACGTTCAATTAGTAGGCTAGCGGTGTCAAAGAGGACGGAAGCTTTGTAGGTTCAATAATTTTAATTATGTCGCGCTGACCATTGTCGTCAAGTCTTTTGATGGCCGCTCCAATACTCCACGCGGAGTGTATGGACGGAAGCTTTGTAGTTTCAATAATTTTAATTATCTCGCGCTGACCATTGTCAAGTCTTTTGAAGGCCGCTCCAATACTCCACGCGGAGTGTATGGGCGGAAGCTTTGTAGTTTCAATAATTTTAATTATCTCGCGCTGACCGTTGTCGTTCAAGTCTTTTGAAGGCCGCTCCAATACTCCACGCGGAGTGTATGGACGGAAGCTTTGTAGTTTCAATAATTTTAATTATCTCGCGCTGACCGTTGTCGTCAAGTCTTTTGAAGGCCGCTCTAATACTCCACGCGGAGTGTATGGACGGAAGCTTTGTAGCTTCAATAATTTTAATTATGTCGCGCTGTCCACTGTCGTCAAGTCTTTTGAAGGCCGCTCCAATACTCCACGCGGAGTGTATGGACGGAAGCTTTGTAGTTTCAATAATTTTAATTATGTCGCGCTGACCATTGTCGTCAAGTCTTTTGAAGGCCGCTCCAATACTCCACGCGGAGTGTACATATAAACCAGAGTTGCAAATTTTAGCAGTGTGTCTTGTTCCAGGTTATATTAACATATAGCAGCAACAAACAAGACGTGACAACGTCGCATTTTCATTTTATTATCGGTGCATGCAATAAAGACCTACAAATCTTAAAAGGAATGCAGCTGCCTAATAATTAAATGAGGCTACTAGCATATCCATTGGCTAACTCTCAAAGCACAAACGATAACACTGATACACACATATTTACACTACCCTAATTACATAATTGGATCACGGTTAATCTCCTGGTCTTTTAATCCCTCCATACAGGAAATAACATATGCAGGAGAGCGCATGTTTTTTTAAACTGACGTTATAACGGTAATATTATCTATCTACAGGGACATCATTTTATTTCTACTTCTATTTTTATTGTACCTGAGTTTTTTAATGTACTTCACTCCGACCCCTTCTACTAATGAAGTTCAACCGTCCTCCACACAGATCCAAGACCGCATACGCAGTCATAATAAACAGTACGTTCCAAAAATATGTTCGCGTTTTCCAGTGACGAAAGAGCTTTCATTATTGCATCATTTTCCATCTGCCTACGTCGCATCCCGGTTTCCCCAACCTGCTTCTATTCGCCTCTCTGTAAATGCTGGTGGCTGGGCTGTCTTAGCTCTTTTCTGGGAACATTAATTTCTGTTAGGAATTGGACGTCTACGTAATATTATACCCATACAGTTGTTTAAAATAACTTAAATAAAAGGGCTTCGTTAAGTAATTAACTGTCACGTGATTTCCTCCCTTTCTACGACGCTGCGACGTAACCACTTGGACGGACAGTAGATAGCATGTCTGAGTAATTTTATCTTCTCGGATTGGGCAGAAGTGAAGATTTAATTTACAGTATGTAACATCTCTTTTATAGACTAGGTACAGAATTATTTCAACATGAGTTTCTGATACGAAGTACAAACCTGGTAATTGGAATTACGTACAATAGTCTATGGTGCGACAATATGCACAAAAGAAATTAAGCCTGTATCGAAATGAACGGTCACTATTTTCAAAAATGTGTTTAAATATCCATATTATGATTATTTTTCAATTTAACTTCATTCTCTATATTGTACGCTAATGTGCTGTAGACAGTATAATAGCCTATACACTTCATAATGAATACGTCCGCATGGAAAGCTCAGTTCGTGAGTAAAAACACTCATTGTTAATACTGTACTGTATTTTGATTAAACAAAAGCCTAATGAAAATTATCAAACTCAAAATCGCGATATTTCCTAGTTTACGTAAATGGATAAACTACTTTTCTTCCCTCCTATACCTAGTAAAGTGATTTGTTTGTATATTACGCCAGTATCGTCGAACTACAATCGTGGAAGGAGGTAGCAAACGGTGTTTCGGTTTTTAATCGTTGATCCAAAGTTATAGCCAGGTTAATATTAGAAATTTTAGTAAAAATAAAATGATGACCCTGTACTGCGCTCCAATAGATGACGCAATAGTAAGCACATTCCTTTCACGGTTAATCTCCTGGTTGAAGAAGAGTACAGAACTGGGGAACAGAGGAGTGGCAGCATGAGGAAAGAGTTTGTTCGCCGTCCATAATCCCCCGGCCTTGAATTACATATCTGTGACGTCCGCAAGCACTCTGAATACATATTTCCTCTCCACCTACCATTTCCAATGACGTGTGAGGGTGAAAGGAAGGGATGAGTCACGTGTTTCGGCTTGTGACGTGTGCCAGAATTGAAGCACAGTTTTTCATCCCTGGCGTAAGGGAAACTATATGGCCCCCCTCCCTCTATAGTTTCCCTTACACATTTAGAAACAATTAAAGCAATTTAGACAAAATTAGTAACTTTTCTCCTATCTAAAACGGACCCATTTAGTAATACCCTAGATCATATAATATTTAACAGATAACTCATCGCTATGTTGAAATCGGCAGCACTTTGAAGAGAACAACCGCCAGGATCGCCACCCGTCCGCCGTACACGAACACGAGATGGCAGTACAGTCGCTAATGCAATTCAAATGGGAATTATGACGTGACTTCTTATTTAACAACTAGATGGCAGCGTAGTAAACCTGACAAAAGTTGTTAACGTCAAAGCGTATAAGGCCAACCTATCTGTTACATATATGATCTAGGGTAATACACATCTAACATAAAAAAGACTATATGTTAAAGGGAAATGACGGGCGATTGATGTTATCCGGACGCTTACAGGGCTGCAAATAAATTCATCTACAATCCAAATTCACTAGATTCCGTAAAAGTTTCTTTATTGATTGAACTGAGCGTGTTTCAGAAATATTTCGGCATAAAAATGTGATATCTCATCCTTAAAACTTTGTAAGTCTATATGCATTTAAAACATTACAAATAAAAATTATAGAGCTTTTTACAAATGAACTAGTAACAGAATAAATTATATGTTATGGTTAACGTAACAAACTAAGTCCGAAAAGTCGTAAATTTATATTAATTTATTGGCGAATTCAGAAACTTAATTTTTCTACCATACAAAATTGTACAATTTATAAGTTTCTTGTTTAGAATACTAAAAATAACACTAAAAATGACGTTAGAGATATAAAAATATGAGAATAAATTGCGCATATTATTTATTAAACGAAATGCATAAACAATTTTGTTTAAATTTATAGTATAAATTTTGAATTTTGGCAAGGATTTTTCACTTCAGGATCATTGTGCACTGGTGAGAAAAACTATCTTTTTCTAATCGCCAGCGCCAACATAAACGAAATGTAGTATAAATTCCGATGAAATTTCGGCAATTTTCATACAAATATACACAGACAAATCGATCATTTAAATTCGAATTCATTCTCACCGTACATCTGCATCAAGTTGGGTTCCGAATACAAAATAGCACCTCTGAACATTTCCTTGTGATCATATTAGGTTTCATGAATGAAACAACGAATGGTAGTCTCTGGAATTAGCGCAATTCCCAAAACCAGACGATAAAATATGACAATTACAATTTGTCTAGGCAATGATTTTTTAATCTCTTGTAGGCTTACCTGTGTGATTGTGAGTGGAAGATGGATCAACCAATGTGGAGACGTCATACGAGACAAAAATGAGCTGCAACACTGCTCCAATCTGTATCAGAAGGAATTAAAATATGAATAGCAATACGAGTAGTGATGGAGGAAATAAATTAAATACCGATATATTGCAATATATTGCAAACCTAATTTCGATAAACGATATATATCGCAGAAGATATATCGATATATCGAACGATTATCGATATATCGCTATTCCGTAAGAAAATTGCATTTTCAGGCGTACATTTACTGTATTACAATAAAATTACTTAAATTTTAATATTCCTTTTTACCATTTAAATTAACGCCATAACAGTCAAAAGCATAAATGTAAAATTGTAACAATAAACAATACATTTTCAATACCATATGACGTAGGTTCTACCCTAAATAACAATTATGGTGGAGGCAAGGGAGCTTAAATGATATAGTGGGAAAGGGTTAAGTGAACTCTACATTGTTGAGTATTTGATATTGGAACACGATTTAATTATTCTAATCAATCAATCAATCAATCCAAGACACAAATGTAATGCTCTTTTCTACCTAACAACGTAATCATTTTCAAATGTAAGTAAACCGTATTTAGAATGTTACAAGTTTTAACAAACTTCACAGTTGATTTGATACAATCCTTCTATAGTAAGTTCCCATTGCAAGTTATTGTTACACTCCAGCATTCCAAACAACAATGGTGATGATTATAGGGATAGAATTTTTAAGCACTAAAAGATCAATACGAAAACAGAATGTTAGCACTAGGTTGTGCATAGAAATCATAAACGTAAACAAATGTCACATTGGTATTAAATCCTTGTTTCTCTTTCCATTTCAGAATATAGAAATAAAAGTTTTGATATCCGTTTTGAGGTCAGATGGTTCCCTTTTAGGGTGGGAGTTGCTCCTGCCTTGGAGAACATTAATAACCATATTAGAACAGTAGTAGATAAACCTCCTGTCTGTCTCACGTTCGCACACGCTGCATTTTGAATTTGGTGCTGCATATTAAAGACTTTGAATTCGAATTCCAGTCCAGCCAATTAGAACAAGGTATTGAGTGAGGTTGCACAATTATGTAACTGTCCACCTTCAATAGCGTCATCTCTCGGGAATTATCGGAGTTGTCTAGTGTGGATTTTGTTGTTGTTTATAATGATATAATTCCACCGAAAATTAATCGATAAATTTATGAGAAAACCGATATATTATACGATATATTGAATAAGAATTTCGATATCGATATATCGGTATATCGAAACGAAAATATCGGTATTTCGTAAAAACCGATGTATCGTTCCCATTTCTAAATACGAGGAACCGTTGCCTTTACAACCTGGACCACAATACAGTGAAACCTCTCTAATCTGGACACATATGGTTCAATAAAAAAATTGTCCAACCTAACCTAACTTAACTGTTTAAGGTAGAGGAAATTAGAATTATTTTAGCATGCAATGGAAAGGAAATTACTTTACATAATGTTAAGGAACTACAGTATTCAAACACTTTGTCATTCAGTTCGTCATCAACAATTTTGCGAACTCTTTTTTCTTTCCCCACTGCACTTTTGTTCCCATACTTACTTACTTACTTACTGGCTTTTAAGGAACCCGGAGGTTCATTGCCGCCCTCACATAAGCCCGCCATTGGTCCCTATCCTGAGCAAAATTAATCCATTCTCTATCATCATATCCCACCTCCCTCAAATCCATTTTAATATTATCTTCCCATCTACGTCTCGGCCTCCCTAAAGGTCTTTTTCCCTAAGGCCTCCCAACTAACACTTATATGCATTTCTGGATTCGCCCATACGTGCTACATGCCCTGCCCATCTCAAACGTCTGGATTTAATGTTCCTAATTATGTCAGGTGAAGAATACAATGCGTACAGTTCTGCGTTGTGTAACTTTCTCCATTCTCCTGTAACTTCATCCCTCTTAGCTCCAAATATTTTCCTAAGAATCTTATTCTCAAACACCCGTAGTCTCTGGTCCTCTCTCAAATTGAGAGTCCAAGTTTCACAACCATACACAACAACCGGTAATATAACTGTTTTATAAATTCTAACTTTCAGATTTTTCGACAGCAGACTGGATGATAAAAGTTTCTCAACCGAATAATAACAGGCATTTCCCATATTTATTCTGTGTTGAATTTCCTCCCGAGTATCATTTATATTTGTTACTGTTGCTCCAAGATATTTGAACTTCTCCACCTCTTCAAAAGATAAATTTCCAATTTTTATATTTCCATTTCGTACAATATTCTGGTCACGAGACATAATCATATACTTTGTCTTTTCGGGATTTATTTCCAAATCGATCTCTTTACTTGCTTCCAGTAAAATTCCCGTGTTTTCCCTAATCGTTTGTGGATTTTCTCACATTTAATATTGAGGTCGTATTGTTGCTGTTTGAAACTGTTGATTTAAAAATTCCAAACTCTTCTGCAATTTTCCTACAACCAACACCACAACACAAACAATCAATAACGTCTTTCTTCCTTTCAATGGTTAATTCAAACAACTTACGCTTACTCTCTTGAGGAACTATATTAACTGCACAAACTGACACTCACAGGCAAACATATCAACAGAGACTGATTTCTACACTGTAGGCCTGCTGAAATAATTCCGCATCATAAAGTTTACTGTTATCAAAAATTATGCCCCTTCACTCCATACTCAAATTTCGCCTCAGTACAGTTACAAAAAGAACAAAGTGGGTAATTCCAGGAAAGTAGAAAGAGGTTCACAGTTGCTGTACTGTACAAGGAAAACCCTCTCTCATTCCACTATGCCAGCGGTGACTAAAACTCGACCTGCAATGATTATATGTGACAGACAGCCTATGTAGTAAGAAGACGGAGAAAAGGTACTTGGCATGAAAACTACAACCAGTAGTGGTTTCTGTACTAACATCTTGATCAATCCCGCGGATAAAAATCTCAAGCTTTGCTGTATCAGTAATGTCACTGCTGTCATCAAGAGCCAGTGAATAATATACGACTTTTCTTGCTACTTTTTTAACCGTCCTCTTGAATATAATCAGGAATTTTATAAATTCTTCTCTCGATACTTGGTCGAGAAATTCGTAGTTTTTCAAAATTAAAAACTTCTTATGGACAAGTTATTTAAGCTATTTTAATCATTGCTCTTTTGAGAAATTCTGTTCTATTGAAAGGCTTTAGAGCAGGAGATATTTCAAACCCCATTAGATAACTGACTTCTTTACATTTATTCACCTCATCTTTCTCTTCCTGGCTATGATTTAAGACATGTCAGTTCCCGGCGTTTAACAGTTCGTTGGCACATAATATTGAATCAGTTTTTCTACAATATTATTATTAAATTAATAAGTAATAAATAGTTTCCCTCATCTAAAGATCCAGAAGATTAAAATTGAGTTAAAACCAAATAATTTTATCCTTTTACGGAGAATATGTACGTAAAAATATCAATATTCATGCACGTATAGAAGAATTATAGAAACACGTATTTACTGGTCAATAATAATAATAATAATAATAATAATAATAATAATAATAATAATAATACATTATTCAGCATGGCAATTAATGTTTCTATTACTCCTAATTAATCCGTTGAGCAAAGTAAACAGATTACATTTTGTCCGACAGAACAACAAAAAAGTTCTCCTTCTCATTCCTTACGAAACCACCTCTTACTACTTGTAAAGACAAGAGTTTGTAGAGCGACATGATACCGCCACTGCTTGCTTTCAGTACGTGAATGAAACATACAACAATGTACAGGAAACTCCTCGTACCCGTTTGAATGTCTATGATTATACGATGTAATCACGACACCCGCTTTGGTCACCGCTGCAGTATGCTAATGACTAAAGGGCGGGGAAAAAATACCTTGGAATGAAGTTAGGCATACATGAACAAAGGACTGGCTGAGGTGCATATTGTACTGAAGCAAGACAGGTCAAATGTAACAATTTCGAATAACGATGTTTTATATCTTTACCTGCTTTCATCATATAAGGGCGGCATCTGTGACAAGTAGTAAAATATTGTCATATTTAATTCCTTCAGGCCACAGTGTTATAGTGTGTTCAGGCCATGAAATTAACTATGATTTTTCAACAAACATCTCAATAGCTACACGATCTAATTTCCATACTTACAGAATTTAGTAAAAATGTTTTGCCTGGTCTATTGAGTGATAGTATGTACACGATCACATTTGCTACATATCTACCATTAATGTCTGTTGTTTTATCCACTGATACCCAAATCTTATTACCTCCCACTATATCTTTAATATTATTTATCATCAGGGTGAGAATTAACGGGGAGGGGATTTCCCCCTGTTGGAAAGTTACCCCCCTCTCATAAATTCATATTAACATCTTGCCGTCCACACCTGTGGAGTAACGGTCAGCGCTTCTGGCCGCGAAACCAGGTGGCCCGGGTTCGAATCTCGGTCGGGGCAAGTTACCTGGTTGAGGTTTTTTCCGGGGTTTTCCCTCAACTCAATACGAGCAAATGCTGGGTAACTTTCGGTGCTGGACCCTGGACTCATTTCACCGGCATTATCACCTTCATCTCATTCAGACGGTAAATAACCTGAGATGTTGATACAGCGTCGTAAAATAACCCAAGGAAAAAAAAACATCTTGCCAGGGATAATTTCTATCCTCTCTTCACAAAATATAATTGTTTTAATACGAGAGTATATACAGGGACATAATTTTATTTTTACTAACATTTTTAATATTAACCTGGCTATACCGTTGAATCAACGCCGTTTGCTACCCCCTTCCACGACTGGAGTTCGATGATACTGGCGTAATATGCAAACAAATCACTTTACTAGGTATAGGAGGGAAGAAAAGTAGTTCATCCAGTTACGTAAACTAGGAAATATCGCGCTTTTGAGTTTGATCATTTTCATTAGGTTTTTGTTTAATCAAAATACAGTACAGTATTAACAATAAGTGTTTTTACTCACGAACTCAGCTGTCCATGTGGACGTATTCATTATACAATGTATATTATAATGTCTACAGCACATTAGCGTACAATATAGAGAATGAAGTTAAATGGAAAAATAATCATAATATGGATATTTAAACACATTTTTTAAAATGGTGACCGTTCATTTCGATACAGGCTTCAGTTCTTTTGCACATATAATCGCACTATAGACTATTGTACCTAATTCCAATTACCAGTTTCGTCCTTCGTACTAGTAACTCATGTTGAAATAATTCTGTACCTACTCTATAAAAGAGTACCTTACATACTGTAAATTCAATCTTCACTTCTGCCCGATCCAAAAAGATAAAATTACTCAGACATACTATCTACTGTCTGTCCAAGTGGTTATGTCGTAGGGTCGTAGAAAGGGAGGAAATCACGTGACAGTTAATTACTTAACGAGGCCCTTTTATTTAAGTTATTTTAAACAGTTATATAATATTACGTAGACGTCCAATTCCTAACAGAAATTAATGTTCTGAGAAAAGAGCTAAGACAGCTCAGCCACTAGCTGACGAATAAAAACTGGTGGGGGAAATCGGGATACGACGTAGGCAAATGGACGACAGTACCTGTGCGAAAATGATACAATATTGAAAGCTCTTTCGTCACTGGAAAACGCGAACATATTTTTGGAACGTACTGTTTACTATGACCGTAAGGCTACTATGGCTGTATAGCCTATGCGGTCTTGGTTCTGTGTGGAAGACGGTTGAACTTCATTAGTAGAAGGGGTGGGAGTGAAGTACATTCAAAAACTCAGGTACAATAAAAATTGAAGTAAAAATAAAATGATGTCCCTGTATATGTACTATTTTTCAGCACGTTCAACTTTTTAATATGCATTTTGGTTCAACATTGTTGCTCTACGTTTTGTCTTTTCGTGTTCTTTAACTCTGACATACTGTACATAGAGCACATTATCATCTCTACTGATGAAATATCCAGTACCCATTTCCTGTATTAGTACATCTAGTCTAATTTTTTTAGAATTGTTTGTCTTCGGCATTGTGACCACTGAAACGACTTTTAAAATATAATACAAATCAAATCACTCACCAACTTACGAACACCGACTGGTACCATTACTCACTGGTTGCGTGAAGTCTATGTACGTACTGCACAGCATCTGTGTCCTGTTTGCCTGTTACCTGCGCTGTGATGTGTACGCAGTTCAGACGCGCTGCGCTTGTATCCTCGAAAAAACACATGTTGGTAGGCCTATTCTTTCCTCGCCCTCTAATAATGGTCCTTGTAAAACACAAGGGTTCAATGAAACTCAACTCTATAAACAGGTAGCAGAAATACACAATTGTACAAGAGAATCGTCCAAGATTTAACTATAAGGGGTGTCCAGCTTCCAGGATTAAGGGGTGTCCAAAAGGTAAAAGGTATCCCCGTAACATGCCATGAAGGCACTCGGGGGGCATGGAGGTAGAGCCCCATGCTTTCCATTACCTCGGTACTAGAATGAGGTGGTGTGGTCGGCACCACGCTCTGACCGCCTTTTACCCCCGGGAAGGACCCGGTACTCAATTTTATAGGAGGCTGAGTGAACCTCGGGGCCGTTCTGAAAGTTTGGCAACGAGAAAAAATCCTGTCACCACCTGGGATCGAACCCCGGACCTTCCAGTATATATAGGGTCATTCCATTGTGACACACGTAACATTTTTAAGTACCTAATTATGATCTTCACAGGATATTTAATTAAATACTTAGTAATTCATGAAAAAGTCATTACTGTCTTTTAACATAAGCATTCCTAAATATAAACAAAAATTCTTAATGAAAAGGAATAATTAATAATGCAAATAATATTAAATATTGTATGGTGTGACACACGAACATTTTCTTGCCACTAGATTTATTACCAAAATGGAAAATGTTCATATTATTGTGCCAAATGACATAAATGCATTCAGTTGTTTTCCAAACAATTAAGATACTTGTGTAGTACATGTAACTGCTAAATCACGAACTTAAAAAAAAATTAACAGTGCCATTAAGAAACAAAATATTGCAAATATGTTGTGACACACGAACGTGACACACAAACATTTCTGTCATGTTGGTTACTAATTGTTTTAAATGCACTATAAATACACCACTTCTTGTGGAAGACTTATATACTATGCCTACAGTTCTTATTATACAAAACAACACTAGATTACACTAAAATACACTTTTAAATTTAAAATATCCATGGTTGTTTACAACCATATGTGGTGATATTTCCTGTGTAATGTCATGTGACGAATATACCAATATGTCAGCCATTTGTAGTACTTCCCATCCTTGGACATCACAGACACTTTAAATTCTTCGCCACTACAAGATTTTGTAATTTCACCTGTATATTTGACGTCTTTTCTCCAACATAGAGGATATATCGGACATGTAAAAACATAGAAATTTGTCCGGTTCCAAGAAAATATGTCCAATATAATGAGGTGTCTAACATACAGAGGTGTCCAAATACAGAGGTTTCACGGTACATAGTAGTGGTTGCACCATCATCGGCAGCAACATAATTTTAAACGCCGATATCAGAGCCGTAGAAAGAGGCTGGCAAATTGCACAGCAGCCAGGCGTAAACCTGTTGGCATTATTAAAATCTAAATAATTGATTAAATGGCGATCTTACTCGTGTTAATTGTGTAAGTATGTGCGGCTTACAGCTGTTTCGGTGTTTCTTCACACCATCCTCAGAGCCTACTAGATCTCGGCGTCATCTCGAACTTCGCTGCCTGTTGTGTGGGTGCATTCGACTGTTGAAAAGTGTTGAAATGTGGTGTAAAATAGTGTGTGTGTGCTGAAATTGATCTGTGTGTTGAGAATTTGATCAGGGTGTGTTTTGGTGTGTCTGTATATTTTTCAACTTTTCAACAATCGAACGCACCCACACAACAGGCAGCGAAGTTCGAGATGACGCCGAGATCTAGTAGGCTCTGAGGATGGTGTGAAGAAACACCGAAACAGCTGTAAGCCGCACATGCTTACACAATTAACACGAGTAAGATCGTCATTTAATCAATTATTTATATTCAAGTGTTAAAAGTCGTGTACGAAAGATTCAATATGTATTAAAATCTGTTAGAATACCCACCATTCCCCACACTGACGCCCTCAGCGTCAATTCAGCCGTATGGATTTTAATAGACTACGAATAGCTTTTCTGTCTAAAATTTTCTTCGTTATTTTAGTGGTATGGTATCCTCGGAGTGAGACAGGTGGCCAATAGGCTTGTTGTTCACAGCCCGAGATGCACGTACCTTCCATTTATTTTCTCGTGTAATCACAGACATTCAAACGGGTACGAGGAGTTTCATTCACGTACTGAAGGCAAGCAGTGGCGGTATCATGTAGCTCTACAAACTCTGTCCCTACAAGCAGTAAGAGGTGGTTTCGTAAAGAATGAGAACTTTTTTGTTGTTCTGTCGGACAAAATGTAATACTTACTCAATACTTTGCTCAACGGTTCAATTAGGAGTATATAGAAACATTAACTGCCACGCTGAATAAGTATGTGTTTCTATAATTCTTCTGTACGTGCAAGAATATTGATATTTTTAGATCTTCTCCCTAGAATGATAAAATTATTAGGTTTTGTCTCAGTTTTAATCTTCTTAATCTTTAGATGAGGGTAACTATTTATTAGTTACGCATTTAATAATAATATTGTATAAAAACTGATTCAATATTATGTGCCAACGAACTGTTACACGCCAGGAATTGACATATCTTGAATCATAGCCAGGAAGAGAAAGATGAGATAAATAAATGTAAAGAAGTCAGCTACCTAATGGGGTTTGAAATGTCTCGTACTCTAAAGCTTTTTAATTTCTCAAAAGAGTAATGATTGAAATAGCTTAAATAACGTGTCCATAAGAAGTTTTTAATTTTGAAAAACTGCGAATTTCTCGACCAAGTATCGATAGAAGAATTTAGAAAATTCTTGATTATATTCAAGAGGACGGTTAAAAAAAAGAAGCAGGAAAAATCGTATATTATTCTCTGGCGCTTGATGACAGCAAAGCTTGAGATTTTTATCCGCGGGATTGATCAAGATGTTAGTACAGGAACCACCACTGGTTGTAGTTTTCATGCCAAGTACCTTTCTTCCGTCTCCTTACTTCATAGGCTGTCTGTCGCATCTTATCATTGTAGCTTGAGTTTTGACCTACAGTCTCTACCGAAAATTTCAAACGATCTGTCTGAAATAAAACTTCGTTTTCTTTCGTGTGTAGCCAATTGGATAACAACCCCAAACAAGGCCTCTCGACCTTCATATAGGCCTATAATGTAACTAAAACGTTAAGTATCCTGATGCAAGTCAACTTGATTGGTAGATTGCTGCATGAACAGTTGATGCACTCAATAGGATGACTAGCGAAAAATAATAATACATTTTTATACATGTTAAACAACAAACACAGAAAACAGAATATCCGAGTGAATAATATAACTACGTAATATACAGAAATAATAATTAGTTGTTGGTACCAATTAATTATGAAAACTTCTTATAAAGCGTTGTGTATAGTGAGGACCACGTAAGAGTAGTTCCTAAAAGGCTAATTTTGCCGTCTCTTCAGTGTTGCCAACTAACGCTAAAGAGGGTAAAATCACAATGCTACGTACTGAAATAATAATAATAATAATAATAATAATAATAATAATAATAATAATAATAATAATATAGTGTGAACAACAATGTCTTGCTTATTTACCACATCTCATCTTTATGCTACGAGGTGTTTCCTAAATAGTTGAATAATTTATTTATGAAATAGTATATTTTCCTCCTGGACTTCTCGCATATTATGTTGGTAATTAGGATTAGTGTGATCTAATATTAAAATTTATTTTGTCTTGCAACATGAAATTTATTGCTTTGACTAAAGAGTTTACGATTCATGAGACCTAACCTAAAAATGTATTTACATACTTGCATTTTTATCAGTTTACTTTACTGCAAACCGAAATCATTGCTGCCAAAATAACAGTTGCAAAATAACTGTCAGTTGTAATATTTGCCAGTACCCGAAATTCGAAACGAAGTTGATAAAAGAAAATTCAACTTGAGAGCTAGAAAATCACTATAATCCACTAGCATATTTAGTAATAGTGGAAAAATGGTTAGGTTTCACCCTTAGGGTATTAAGTAAGCTGATCCGGACTATAGTGTTTCCGATTCGCTGGCATTAGTTTTATAGTTATCATTGATTTAATAGAAACACAATCAATCAATGTAGTCCCACACGATATATTGTTGGTTAAACTACAATCAACGGGGATTGACTTCAGAGTACTCCAGTGGATCAAGGAGTTTTTAACTTGTCGCACTCAGAGAGTAAGGGTAGGGGAGGAATTATCGAACCCAATTGAAATTACTTCCGGAGTCCCACAGGGGAGTGTCTTGGGGCCTCTTCTATTCCTGGCTTTTGTAAATGATCTGCCAGTTAATATCTTGTCTAGGGTTCGCTTATTCGCGGATGATTGTGTGGTATACAGGGAAATAAAAAGTTATGAAGATACTACTCTTCTTCAGAATGACCTCAATAGAATAAACGATTGGGCAATAGCCAACAAAATGAAAATAAATTCTCTGAAGAGCAAAGCCATCAGCTTTACAAGGAAAAGAAATAAAATAGTCGCATCGTATACGTTAGGGGGTGAAACCATTCCGGAAGTTAACAAATGTAAATACCTCGGAATAACATTTAGCAGCGATCTCGGCTGGGGGGAACACGTTACAGACACAGCAAGAAAAGCATGGAGAGCGTTACACTTTGTGATGAGGGTACTAAGAAAAGGCTCTGATAAATCCAAAGAGATTGCATATAAATCACTAGTACGTCCAGTAATGGAATATGGTGTTGCATGTTGGGATCCTTACAGATTAAAACATATTAAGACACTGGAAAAGATTCAAAAACGGGCTCTCAAGTGTTGTCGGAAAAATTCACCATTAAAATGGGACACACTCACGGACAGGAGAACGCGAATTCGATTATGCGCACTGTTCAAAACATACAGAGGTGAGCCTGCCTGGAGAGAAATAAAAAATAGGTTGCAGGCGCCAAATTACTCTTCAAGGAACGACCACTCATATAAATTGAGGGAAAGAAGACAGAGGACGGACACTGGAAAGTTTTCTTTTCTCAATCGTACTATCAGGGACTGGAATGCTTTACCTGCAGACTTACTAAAGGCTTTACCAACAACCAAAAATGTATTTAAAAATAGGCTTAAGGACTTTACTAATAGACGGTAATTATACACAGTATTTAAAAGGTGTAAATGATATTTTTTTATTGAAGTGTTGTATCAGTGAAGATTTGTGTCAGTGAAGTGTGTTGTGTTAGTGAAGTGTGTTGTATAAGTGAAACGTGTTCCTGTCAGTGAAGCTTTATAGTTTATAGTGGCAGTGCAAAGTATTTGAACAGTGAAATGTTTTTGAAGTGTTAGTGAAATCAGGATAGAATCAGTGAAATGTGTCGTAGTTCCAGTGCAGTGAGTGAGTTTACAGCGAAATGAGTGTAATGTTGAAAGGTTCTTGTGCAGATATGAACATATCATACTCGTGGGTTTTAGTTCGAACTTAGGTTTAAGATACAAATTAGATTTATTTTAAATGTTATTTTAAGTGATCGTGCTTCATTTAATTTAGGATATTCCCTGTTATTATTATTATAAATTATTCTTAGTATTAATTATTAGTATTATTATTAATTGTATTTTTAATTAATAAGTTTATTATTGTCATTATTGAGTGTATATACCGGGTATATACCCATTGCAGTGTGAATAAATACATACATACAATCTTCGATTTCTTTAGAAATAACATAATATGCAACTGCTATGAGAATGAAGTGTATGTTACCATGGCGAGCCATGCCAGAACGGTGGTGCCCCACCTGAGGGAGCAGCAGCAGCAGCACTGATCCAACACCGGCACCCCCGGCAGCTGTAACGGCATCTGCAACACCAGTATTACGTCACCTTACACTCTATCCGCTATGATTCACAAACGGTATGCATGACATTCCTTAATACTATAGGTTAACAACTGGGAAAACTCCGTTGTAGAAGGTTACTAAACCTTACCGCAACGTTGGAGGCGGAGTCGGAGTTTCCCGCCATTAAACTGAACCATTGTCGCTACTGACTGACAAGTCATCTGCAATCAGTTAAACATTCTCCTAACGAAATTATTCTGTCAGTTTCACTGTCTATTATATTAGCACTAGAAAAATATTGTTCTTTGTTATTTTTAACGTGCTCAACACATTTCTTCCACTTGTCTTTACCATATTCTGCGAAAAGGCGGCGACAGAATCGTTCCTTTACGTCCAGTGGGGACCCAATTTCTGTTACAAAAACCCAATTGAAAAGACTGGAGACAACTGACTAAACATTTGTCTGTCCCTTTAAGTAAATAATAATAATAATAATAATAATAATAATAATAATAATAATAATAATAATAATAATAATAATACTTTATTACCAGAAAAAGGGGTGAAGAAGGGATAGTGACGCGAAACATACAGCCTCTCCTATCCAAATGCCATCCTCACCTTCCCGTGGTCCACCCTGTTCCTACCAACGAGGAAATGGCGACCGAGTCACAGCGGTATAACTGTTTCATCAAATGCAGAGGAAATGCTGCATTACAAGCCTGTCCAGAGGCTAAAAGTGGCAGCCTCACTACTGGACTACCTAACGATAAGGCTA
This sequence comes from Periplaneta americana, assembly GCF_040183065.1. Classification (NCBI taxonomy): domain Eukaryota; kingdom Metazoa; phylum Arthropoda; class Insecta; order Blattodea; family Blattidae; genus Periplaneta; species Periplaneta americana. Next base: position 146,418,709 of record NC_091127.1, read on the forward strand.
GTAACCTATCTTATGAAAAATTACATTACTTTCAAGCCTCAAAAAGCAGTAAACCAGGAATACCTTTTAGATGGGGCCGAAACAGGTCTACAGAGGCCTAATTCGTGAAGGATGATGATGATGATGATGATGATGATGATGATGATGATGATGATGATGATGATGATGATTACCAGAAAAAAAGATATATATTTCTTTTTTATATAAAACACTCTAGTATTCCCAGAAAGAGTAAGTTACATACTCATGAAAAAATGAAACCAATCAAAACAATAAATGTTTGATTAAATGGCGATCTTACTCGTGTTAATTATGTAAGCATGTGCGGCTTACAACTGTTTCGTTGCTACTTGACACCATCCTCAGAGCCTTCTGTGTCTCGGCGTCATCTCAACTTCGCTGCCTGTTGTGTGGGTGCGTTCGTGTGATGAAGAGTTGAGTCAAATAGTGTGTGTGTTCTGAAATTGATCTGTGTGTTGAGAATTTGATTAGGGTGTGTTTTAGTGTGTCTGTATATTTCATATTGTTCTAGTGTGTTGAGTTTTTGGTTTTTGGGTTGTATGTGTATGATTTCCATGTCTGTATTTATGTTATTGTATGTGTGGTTTGGCATTAGTTATGTGTTCGGCATATGTAGATGTATTGTGTCCTCTGGTTATTGCTTTAATGTGTTCTTTGTATCGAGTTTGGAATGATGCCGAGACACAGAAGGCTCTGAGGATGGTGTCAAGTAGCACCGAAACAGCTGTAAGCCGCACATGCTTACATAATTAACACGAGTAAGATCGCCATTTAATCAATTATTTATATTGAAGTGTTAAAAGTAGTGTACGAAAGATTCAACATGGAATAAATGCTTATTTTTAAAGCATGGTTGGGTTTTGAAGATAAATAATGTTTAGGTACGCGCTACTTGATGGACCGTGAGCAGTGAGATATAAACTTACCAAGTGATGATATCTTGTTCACTCATTCTATTAACATATGATTTTTTAAACATAAAGTAGAATTTATTTAGACGATTTCATACACTGCAACTACCCACTTATCTCTTCAAGAGAAAAAAGCTTATTGCTGACCGATTTTATACTTCAAAAACATATTTTTCCACATTACAATAGTATAATACAAACCTCAATTAAAAAGTCTTACATTTGTTATATTGCGGTGACTCAAAAATCTTAAAAATCTGCAGACAATACTCTTCAACATGCTTTTTTCCTTATTAGAATTTGACTAATATGTTTTGAGTTATTATTAAGTATAAAATATGTGAAAATATTCTGCTTCATTGAAAGCCTACGTAAGTAACGCTTTTTCCCGTTATTGGCTGATAATTAGGAAGGAGAAGGTGAATAGTATATTTTGTCACTCTTTAAAATTGACGCATGCGCAGACCAACGGAGTTTTCTAAGTTGTTCCCCTATGGAAGATTCACAACAATCCTCGTGTAGGCGACGCTGATATAACCTCTGCAGTTGCGAGCGTCGTTAAATAAAACATAACATTTTTTTTCCTCGTGTAGCACCAATTAAGGAGTATTGCCCGTGTAAAATTACTTCTCAAAAACCAGACCCGAATGTTAATGACATGCCACCTACCTACGTATGTGGTATTCTAAAGAAAAATAGTCAAATGAGAAATGGGGTAACTTAGTTACCTACAAAAGCTTTAATTTCTTTCATAGAGAACTTTGTCTTAGTAGTCAAATATGCCCTGGGTTCCCGACAAACGTTAATGACATGCCGAAATATATACATAGTCAATGTCAGTGTCCTCGATAAAAATTTGAATTACAGCGCTTAGATCATTCTTTAGCAACCTAACGTTTAATCCGCACTAGAGGTGTTCAAGGGTGGGTTAGTCTGGTCTGAAGAAGGAATACATGACGTTTCTAAGGTTGAATAAACCTCTAGCTTCAGGTGAAGAGAGAGGCAGAATGTCCCTGACTGCGGCACTGCAAAAAAAATTTGGAATGGTGGTTGCACTCTGCTCCAAGGTCAACAGCAGCACATATGAAGTACTCCAGTTTATTCTTAGAACCAATATCCGTACTGTATTCTTTTAGGTTGTCATGGAAACAGGCGTAGTTCCGGCTCTTGAGTACATTTCACAACGTTATGACAATGTTGTTCTCAGCGCACGTGTTAAATGTCGGACACTTTTCTTACCGCACGGACTGTAGCAAATTACATAATCGCAGAAATTTAGACGTGATATACCTTGATTTTTCCAAAGCGTTTGATAAAATTGACCATAAAATTTTAATTAATAAACTTTAATGATAAATTTATTATACTTGTTGATGGGTCAAATACTGAAAATAAATTACTTATCATTTTCAATTTATAATTTTTATATTAATTATTTTTTGGATTATCTTATTCATATTTACAGTTAATAACGTCATATCTTACAAACAGGCAGCAGTATGTTTCATTCAATCAAGTAAAATCAAAACCATTCACAGTAACTTCAGATGTACCCCAGGGATCTAATCTTGGTCCCTTGTTCTTTTTACTTTATATCAATGACTTACCTAAATAGATTTTGCACACTAAATGTTTACTATATGCTGATGATGTTAAATTGTATAAAGTCATTGACAAACAACAAGACGTTTTTGATCTACAGCATGATTTGGACAGACTATATAGATGGAGTATCGATAATTTTCTTCTGTTAAATCTTAATAAATGTTGCTTTATGACATATTCTAAAAATAAGACAGTTCCTCAAAATTCGTATGAAATTAATGGTGTGAAGTTACCTAGAGTAGAATCATTTAAGGATTTGGGTATTTATTTTACACACAACTTATGTTTTAAAATGCACTTAAATCATGTGGTAATTGATGCATATAGAAAATTAGGATTTATAATCAGAAATACAAAAGAATTAAAAAATATAAATACTATTGATACTCTCTATAAAACTATGGTTAGAAGTAAGCTAGAGTATGCGTCTATAATATGGTCACCTCAGTTCCAGTCCCATCAGATGCAAATAGAAAGGATACAGAAAAGATTTTTACGTTATTTATATTTTAAAAAATATCACGTATCGTCTTATGACAAGCAAATTTCATATAATCAGTTACTTTTTGAATTTAATTATAAAACTTTAAAATCTCGACAATTAATAAATAGCCAAATTTTACTCTATAAGACTGTTAATGGTATATTGAATAACTGTGATTTTCTTAAATTGCTTCAGTTCAATGTAAAAAGAACAGAATTACATCATAGGCAACCTTTTATTATTCCTATTCCTAGAACTGTTTTCTTCCAGAACTCTCCATTGTTTGTTATGTGTAATACTTACAACTCTCTGTCTTTAAACTGTGATTCTCAATTGAATTTCAGTTTACCAATTGAAAAATTTCATACAATATTAAAAAGCATTGTATTTCCTTAGATATTTAAATTATGAAGAAGTGTTTTATAATGTTTTTACTCAAGTTTTTTAAATAATTTTGCATCATTATATTGACATTTGGCACTATATTAACTGTAATATTATAATATTCTAGCATCTATTACCATCATGTATTTTCTTTCTTTTGTTTGTGTTGTTTGTTTTGTTGTTGTTTTTTTTTCTCTCTCTTATTATGTATTTTGTGTATACATCTGTGTAAGCCACCTGTAATTGGAAGCCTGCTTCTGTTGGTGGTGGATTTAAAAAAATAAATAAATAAATAAAAATTAGTAATGGAAATATACTACCGAATGTAGAAGAACAAAGAACTGATGAAATATTTTTGGCTTGGGCTGTATAACTTAGTACTGTAAAGGACTATTAAAACAGCACTTTCAATACAACCATTACAGATTGTAATCATAATAATACACAGTCTAGTAGGGGAAAGTAGCCTAAATCGTACCAGTGCCGAAATCGTACCACTGTTAATATTGAGGAAAGTATTGCATACAGGAACCATCTGGGGAATTTTTCATGAAATACAAATAGAAATCGATACTCGCTCAGTTTCCCGCCTTTCGCCTAAGACAACAGGTGTATTAAACCGTGCTTAATTTTAAGTTCTGATTTCTCATATAAGATTTTGTTACTCTTTCGTAAGCTTTTATTGAAACATTGAGATAGTTTAATGCAGACGTCTCAATAGGGCCTTCTCAGAGCACTTCCTCCTCTTTCTCTTTTTCAATGTAAGAGTGGAACAAGATGCAGGAGCAGTTCGTGTATCTCCGGATGACGTCATTGACCGCGATGTTTGAATAGACATCTGCAACAGCTACGATGTAACAGTCAGTCATTGTGTCCATCTCCGAGGAAAGAATGTTCTTATTACCGCAAATGTATGAAGAAATAAAAGCTTTCATAGGGTAAGCGAAATTGTGGGAGACGCAAGTTTCAGTGGATAACTGTTACCACTTTATTAATCTAAAATTGTTACCTGATTTGAATCAAGACCAGTGTAATAAATATAATGAAGTACTGAAGGACTTGAGAAAAGAATTTCAGACCAGATTTAAGATTTGAATAGTTCTAATTTAAAATAATTGCTTGTGAATTTCTAAGATGTTTAGGTCATTTTTAATTATTGAAAACATTACGAAATATATTATTTAACTATTATTGTAATTAATATATTAATATTAGCGTAACGTAAGAATACATACTTTAACAACCAACAAGTTTAATTGTAATTTTATTATTATTATTATTATTATTATTATTATTATTATTTATTTAAATTTTATTTTATTAAATATAGCATAAACTTAAAAAAAAAGAGCGATACCAAAAACCTTTAATAGAAATGAAATATTGTTATTGTTTGGTCAACTGTCCGAAGATACGTCTGAACCTCATAAGTGATACCAACAAGGCACCACTTATGAGTCAACTAGGCCAGGAGATAATGGATTAAGGTGGCCAGTTCCTTGTGCTTAAATAATTACGTAACATGTATGGTTCTTCAAGCTTCAGATGTCTTCTTTTTACTCATTGATAGTATATAATTAGAAAATAAATGTATTATTATTATTATTATTATTATTATTATTATTATTATTATTATTATTATTATTACTGCAAACTACTTAAGAAATTCCTTCCGAAAACAACTGTCTATTGTGACAGTACAGCTCAAAAGTGCAGCTTTGTGGAATTTCTCCCGCGACAGTTACAACTTAGCTCGCTCATGCTTGTAACATTAATCAACGATCGGCTATCTTCGGGTATTGCGCTTATCTCTTCAGCTGACTATGTTATCTATACTTGCTCCCTGTGACAACTTTTATGCGTTGGCCTTGAGACGCCTGGTTTAATGAATGTATTTTATTACACCTAACATATAAAAATGTTTTTATTATTTAAACGGTAAAAATATTCATTGTAACAGCTTTGTTTAGGTTATAATTTGAATAGTTTGCTTGGAGTGCTGTTTCCTAAACCGTACCTTAAAAGTTTGCTCATATCATACCAGTACGATTTTGGTATGTGAACAATAAAATTAACGTTAAGTGCATAATATTTTCAAATTTCAGAACAGATAATGCAGACATGCCAAGTCTCACGCATTGTTCTGAAATCTCACGCATTTATGTATTACAAAATTTAAAACAAGACAGTATCCCTGAAGATGTATGGGAAAGTGCTAAAGTTCAAGATGAGGAGCAAGTAAGTCGGTACATTTACCGAATGGATATAATTCGGGCATATTTATCTCAGATGAAACTAGCAAATGAAGACGTAAGGTACAAGAAGATGAGGTTGAAAAATTTGTTTTGATTCCACATTCGAATGCTGGCGAAAAACGTGTTTTTCTATGATCAAGAAAAATAAAACAGCTTTTTTTAGATCTTCATTGAAAGTGGATTATACATTATCATCTGTTTTGGCTATCCCTGAGCCATGCCATACATTCGAACCACCAAGAGAAGTGGTGGCTAATGCTAAGAAAGCAACGCATCAGTATAATGAAACACATTGCAATAAAGAGTGAGATTTGTATCGTTCACAAAAAATTATGTGTATATTTTTAAAATGGGTATGATTTAAGCAACCTTTAGGTACGATTTAGGAAACTGGGCGCATAAATCGTACAGCTCGCAGAGTTTTAAATAATGTCTTTTAAAAACAGTTGATAATTTTTTAAAAATTCTGAAAAAAAATGAATTTTGTGTCCTATGATACTGTCAGAATGTTTAACAATATATGCAATTAAAATCCTTCCCATTTCGATATAAATTAAGAAAGACTGAAAAGTGGTACGATATAGGCAACTTTCCCCTATATACAGTCACGAAGCTCAATACGTAGTAAATATGCATCCATAGATAGTTGCTAACCACTAGGATCGCTAATATCGCCTCATTACAGACAATGCAAAATAGTACCGGCACAGTCAATTGTTCCTAGCACCTCAAAACTCAAATTTCGTGACTATATACTAGACTGTGATAATACTCTATTCAGAGCTTTTAGCAAGGGTTAAATTCACGTTGCAAACCTCACTAAATTTGATCTCTTATAATGGTCTCAGCAACTAGATTTCTTTGCCAAATCTCCTTTCTTCATCTGAATAGGAAGATGATTCAAATTTGAAAACGTTGTGTCTAATCAGTCCATTCCATATCAAACTTGATCAGGACGATCATTGAAAAACTCCTGTCTGACTTCAATTTCTCCCTACACTACTAGTTCACTAGATACAAATCTACTAGAGAGCTAGAATGTGAGCCAGAAAGAAGGACCAAAGTGGTAGCATAAATATCTATATATATAAAATTTGAACTGGTAATGGAAATTATGGGAAAACGGCTGAACGGATTTTAATAAATGGCCCCTCATTTTGAAGCTTGGAACTCTAAGTTTTTCAGAAAAATTTTAGTTTTCAGTGAAATGTCAATCTTTCAACATAATTTTCCTATTTTCCAAAATCCATCTGTCGTCAGTTTTGAGAACTAGCTAATTGCATTTCAGAATAAAACAAAACCCACACTACAGTAAACAATATTACACGAAGGCCATGATCTGCAAGAATGCTGACATATTTAGAGCTCAAATTAAATTGGTTATTAAAAACTCAACTTACTAAAAATAATTTAAAGGTTCGATTCTGTGGTATGTAATTTTCTGGGTACAGCTGTGTATTGGATATTAAAAACTACAAAACTTGAGGTGGTTTGATGACATTATTACCATTAGAAATAAAATATTATTGGAGTTAATGCCATGATGTGACTATTTTTCATTAATTATACATATTAATGCTATATTGATGTTATGAAAGTGAAACGTTTTGGGGTTATATAAGTAGATGTAGAGAATAACTTAAATTAGATTTTGGTTTCTATATTTTACTGAGTGGCAGCTATATAGTATATATAGTATGTGTTACTGAAAGCTATAAAACTTACGTAAGATAATAATATTATTAAAAAATCAAATATTTTTATAGTTATTAATCAAGTGGGTTGGGTCTTTTTCATATATTTAATGGCGGTGTGGTATAGATATTTATATGCGTGGTTCTCTTCAGTATTGGCTCGAGAGAGAGTATCTTTCATTATTATGGAAGCAAATAACTTTCAGAATGTCTGGTATTCTTCATTGAAAATAAATCTGAAAAATGTTTATTTGAACGTCTAATGAACTTAGTTTGCAGCATTTGCTGCACAAGCCACTAGTTTTTATATAAATTAGATTCTGTTCCCTTACAAAAAATCTCATGGTAAACGAAATTAATTTTTTTATTATTGTATATCGAGTTTCAGTAATATTTGGCCCAACGATTGTCTACTACAATCAACCAAATAACAAGTAAAAAAAGAAAAAAAAAGACACTACAAAATCACGGAGAACCATTTCTAATTATCTCTGGCGCCGTGAATACACGCTCAACGAGTTAATGATGCAATCACAGTTCGCAGAATTATTGTAGCAGCAAGATGTTAGAATCAGCGTTACATTTGCTTGGTAAAGAAACGAGAAAAGTTACGTAATCGTTATTAAAAATAGTAATTTTAGACCACTACTATTACGTCTGTAATTTTAATCGCCCTTACCACAATTATCACATTTTAAGAGACAATGTTAGAAATTCTATATACACTGCATTCAGGATTACAATGTTAGCCGCACAGCATGAACGTTCTGAAACTCGCGTATGTACACAGCTGTCAGTTAAATCATATTAGGAGCAAATATTTTCCTAAGCTTCATGTTAGTGCGCAGCACGACACAAAACGCTTAACAGATTGTTTTGAAACTCACCTTGCTTGATGAAAGAGTCCAATGGTGTCGATCTGTTCGTGTGGCGAACATATACTGTGATCTGACGTCACCTCCTCAAGGTCTCGCACATTCCATTGAGCGCTCTCCGGTTTTTCTCCGACAGTTCTGGGAGCTAAGTGGCAAAGCTGACTAGAATAAGGGGGCGTCCGACTTTAATTCGTATCCTACAAGTAGGCCTACGCGCAAAAAAAAGAAGAAATGATACTAATGATGGTAAATATTCCACAAAATTATGTAAATGGGTTATTCCATCTCAAATCGACCGAAATATAGAGAAAATTGACCTTGCAATTTTTAAATACAATGAAACTTTTTCTGTCCGTTGACAACTGTGATACAGGGACATCACTTTATTTTTACCAACATTTTTAACATTAACCTGGCTATACTCGGAAACACTGTTGCCCCCTTCCATTACAGGAGTATGATGTTACTAATGCAATATGTAAACAAATCATTTTACTAGGTATAGGAGGAGAGAAAAGTAGTGTATCCATTTATGTTGTAGGGAAATACGATATTACGATTTTCAGTTTGATCATCACTTTTACGGAATTTATCAAAATACAGTAGAGTAGTAACATTTTTTTTCAAATGCTCAACTTTTCAGGCGGCTATGTTCGTTATGTAATGTCTACTTTATTTAGCATATTAATTATTGGTGTTAACATACAATATAGAGAGTGCATTTAAATTGAGGGGGTCATAAATAAAGGGCTGTAAGTGCACTTAAGTTACTTTTGAGAAAATGGGGTTTAAATATTTAAGCTTTCGTAAAATCGGTGAAATTTTTATTTAAATTTTAATGTGTGATGCGATTAAAATATCCCTTTGCCACTAAAATTTTAGATATTTTTGCTTACACTGGATGCACTTAACTCATGTTATTACAAATGTCACTAGCATTCCTTTGCTTCTAGCCACCTCAATTCAAAATAAGCTAATCTGAATTTTTAAACAAGTTGCTGAAAATGGTTGCCGTTCATTACAATGCAGGCTTCAATTCAGTACGCATATTATTAACAACTTTTTGAAGCATATTCTCTGAAATTGAATTTATCGTTTCCTGAATATAATTTTTTAGTACGATATTATTAATATAGGTTCTTTCTTCTATAGAAAACGCAATCATATTTATGAAACACACTATACACTGCAGTGTTTACTTCGCTGCTTGAAGACTTCGAATGCAACAGCGGCCGTAAGTTTGTGTGTCTGACGGGAGCAAGGACATTAGTGAAGGGGTGAGAGTGAAGTACATTCAGAAATGCAGGTACAATAAAAATGCAAGTAAAAATAAAATGATGTCCCTGTACAATGCTTTGTGCAAAGTGAGGCATCAGAACTTCATAGTGTTTAAATTTAAAATATTTAAATTTATCGTATTTTCATAAAATTAGCAACTTTAAACTGTTGTGGCTCCGAAACCCTTTCACAACGTGATCAAAATCATGGTTTATTTTGATGCTGAGAAGTTAAAGTTTATATTGACATGTAAACAGTTTTTCTTACTTTTTATGGAAATGGAGAAATTTAGATTTTCTTCATTAAGACGCCTTTACCCACGAAAAAATATTTTAAAAATATATGGTTAGATTCCGCATTGAAAGTACAAATAAACACGTATTTTTTACTGGAGCAACGTTGATAAGAAAGTATTGAAAATATAAAATAAAGAAAATAAATAGTACGCGTGTGAACTAACCAGCTGACTGTGAGGCGGGAGCTAGGCTAGGCAAGCAAGGCCAGAAGACATAAACACGTGATGTTTCGTCTAGTAGCGCATAGCTGGACTAGCTTTATCACAAGTTTTCATAAACACAGGAGTAAAATGACGCCCAATGCTCGCTTATCTTCATCGCTCGGCCAGTTCGTGCGGTACTGTGCCGTTCAAGTCTAGGCGTGTGAATATAATTTATTTAATACCCTCGAAACTTATTGCCGAGCCACTAAGCAAACAATGCCGAATCCCTCTTAATAATGCACGGTTTTTTCTTTTACATTTTTACAAATGGGCAAAAAGCCTAAAAGTAAGTAAAATCAGATTATCTGTCTCTCTGTACACAATAAAAATAATGATTACTTCTTAACATATCTACCAAATGTCAGCTTCAAAATGAGCTCCCGTTCAATGTTCTGCAGTAAACGGTTCCAGAGTTTTGAGCGCTGAAAGAAGCTTGTTTTTATAAAATACGCTAAATTTGTCGCTCAATAATACGAAAACCGTTTGACTTTCGATAGCATATTTTTGACAATGCACTCTTCTCAGCACCTTGTATAAGTAGGGAAAAAATTAAAGTATTAAAAAAATGCGATGTTTTTTACTGGTCGATTTCAAATGGAATAGCCCAAATGCTGAATTTATCAGGTAACTTGACCAAATTTATTCTTATACAATCCGGGATCAGCAAAATTGTAATTGTGATCACTAGACTTCGTGGAATTGCCACGATAATCGTAAGGTTTACTACGCAACGGGATATAGACTGTATGAGAAAGGGACGTGCAACGGATGGAGTATGCCTCTGATGTAAACACTTAACAGTATACTGCGGTTACAATAATACCTGTATCCTGCATTCAAGAAATATAATGAATGATCATTGAATTAAGAAATGTCTAAACATGTAAATACACAATTATTTTGTAGTGAGATATATTAACTCTTAAAATTTAATGTAAGGTACTCACATCAACCTTGAATATGTGCATTGAAGTGAAGAGTTACGTACATTTTGAGCGACTGCAAAGTAACCTCCTCAAACAATTTTTATATTGGGAAAATGTACGTTCAACATCACACGATGTAATAGGTGCATATTTGAAGAACGGGAAGTCACTACTTTTTAGTACACCAACTTCAGACGTCTTGTGACTTGATAGTACATCATTTATAATACGAAGTTGTGAATAGGCAGAATTTTTAGCAATAACATTTCTCAACTTACGTTTCACTTTTTCTGAAATTAGTGAATTGTTATTTTGGATAACGGTTTGTGATACTTTATCCACTATATTAAGAGAGTCTGAGAGTTGTAGTTTAGACGATTCTAACAGTGTGATGCTTTTGGACACGATTTTAAAATTATAATCAATGAACAGAATATCTTCCAATAGCTGTTCAGAAGCCAATGATTTTACAGCTGCAACAGCGGAACTGTCTGTGCTATCCAATGCACCAATTACCTCCATTATTTTGCCGTAATGTTCTGCATAATAATGAACAGCATCCAACCACGTTCCCCAACGGGTCAAGACTAGCTGCGAGGGTAAGGGTATTCCAAGGGCAATTGTTTCGAACAGCAACACTCTCATTGTAGCATGTTTGATTGAATTCTTGTCTGCACTGAACAAATGTTAAACTTTGACGATTCCTACTACAGTAATGCAAAAACAAGTGTTTACTTAGGTATACATTAGCTGTAGCTGCTCTATCTACTTGGACTGGTCACAACTCTTAACATGAACTGCTTATACTACGAAACCGCGAGGTCGCTCACCTCTTCTATACTACCGTACATTGGCAACCTGATTGCATGCTGCGTGTGGCAATTCAACGAAGTCTAGTGATCACTAATATTGGCTCATCCATATATGTCGGCACCGAAACTCAGGTGGGGTCCCTCTCGGCCGATAAGCTATCGCTTCCCGCCGGCCGGGCAATACGAGAGCCCGATGTTTAGCAAGCTAGAGTGACTGTTTAATAAATTCTAATGCACTTTAAATGTTATATAATAATAATAATAATAATAATAATAATAATAATAATAATAATAATAATAATAATAATTTATTTTAGCTGGCAAAGTTAAGACCGTAAGGCCTTCTCTTCCACTCAACCAACAAAAAGTATACATATGAATAGTGAATTTGCAAAACGACTTCAGTCCACATTTTGGGGGTTTTGAGTTGAGAGCATGATTATGTGTGCAAGGGGCATCGTTTAGTAGCTTTGAATAGTTTTTCTTAGCAACAGAATGTTAGGTTAAGAGGTAAAACGACTTCAGTCCTGGACTTAAGTTGTTTTGCCTGTCAAGTACTGAAGAAACTTACATAATATGTAATTTTAATCATACAATCAACCGACAAAATGTTTTTTGTCTGTTGTCATTGGTAATTCTTTAGCTGAGAAAATGTAATACGTTTGAAGAACAGAGCATGGAAATGAAAGGCAATATGCTCAGTAATAGTGCTAAACTTGCAGCTGAAGTAAAAAGTACTGCAAAATGGAGCCAAGTTAAGCATCGAGAGAGAGGATTTTCTCGCTGTCACATTTCACTACATGAAAAATGTATGCTTGCCTAAACACAAGTTCAGGATATGTAGCCTACTACTATCGTCAGCTTACCGTCCCAGGTTCCTCTGTGCACAACATGAAAACTAGTGAAATGTCCTTTTGTGTCTACCATGAGGGACAGGCCAAGAAAAGTCTTAATGAGGTTCGGTATGTAATTTTCTCCTGCACACTACTTCAATAACTGTGTCCCATCCAGTATATTAAAGAACTGTGGTTGTTTTACGACAGTTGTCTGGGACAAAATAAGAACAACACACTAATCAAATTCTTAATGGCAATAAGTGCTCAGAAACATTTCTTCAACATCATACTTTTCTCCATCAGAGGTCTGTGCTCTTGTGATTAAAAAATTGTTCAAAATAATGTTGTTCAACAATTGCAATAAGGTTATTTTATGATTTTGGTATAAATACATTTAGTTAAACATGTTTATGTGTCAGTAATCTAATAATTATGATGCAGAATTGAAGTTAATTTGCAGAACAACTTAAGTCCTGAAGATAATTAAATTTTTTACGATCTGAAGAAGAGTACAAAAGTATGAATTTTTATACTAAAACTATTTCTCGTACATATCTCTTACATATAAAAAAAATATATTGTAACAATGTATGATTCAGCGAGGCCAAAAACTGTTTTCTTTAATTTTCTCAAAACTACTTCTATGGACTTCAGTCGTTTCGCAAATTCACCATTCATATGTATGAACGTACAAACTACAAAAGAATACAACAATTTGATTTAGATAAAAGTTACGTGTATACAAGAGTGGCTTATGAATTAAACAGTAAAATACTATGAACTATTAATTAAACAATGAAATACAAATTGTGTAGCAGAATTAAACTAAAATACATAGAATGTTAATATACAAATATTTCAAATAATGTTAGGTAATAGGAAGAGATTATTGAGAGACGATTTTGAAAATACAGCGCTATCAGGATGCATGTCAAAAAAAAAGTTCATATAGTCAGTGACCGTTTAGTCAGTATAATTAGGGTGAATTGCTAAGTAGGTTATCCTTTAAACTATTTTTAAAAATGTTTATTGACTTGCAGCCCCTAATTAATACTTTGTAACAAGGAATTCCATCGTCGCGAAGTGGATACTGTAAAAGGTGATGAATAACAATATGTTCTATGCTTGGTGTGCCACAGATAAGTGATAAAGGGTGGTATTCATAGACATTTCGCTAGCCCGCGCTACGAGCGTGCTAAATTAGCCCCGGCTATCGACTGGTTACTTGTACAAGATTCATATCATATCATATCGCTAACACTGGTTTATGAATACGAAAAACGTTAGTTCGCTGATCATCCACCAGAAGCCCGCTCTAAGAATGTCTATGAATACGTCCTCTAGTATTTACATCGTGGTTAGAGTATAGATAAGAGAAACGAGACGAAAGGTAATTTGGTGTTGAGGTGTGCAGAATTCGAAAGAGTAAAGACAAAGAGTGTAAAGTTCTATGTTCTTTGAATCGGAGCCACGAAAGACTTTCGAAGGACGGTGATGTCAGGGTTGCCATACGTACGACTTTAGTCGTATGCATACGACTATTTTGACTAATTGTACGAGGTACTACCGCACTCTATGTCGTACGCAATTTTGTACGACTATTTTACTAAAGGGAAAAAATAATTGGGAATTTATAATGTTGGTTTATAATTAACATAAAATTGATGGTTAATTCGCCCCTTTTAGACAAGTTTTCTTCATTTAGTATGTCTTGGATTAATGTGAAAAAAACATGCTTTTAAGGGGGGGGGGAATGCTTTGAAAATCGATCTGGTAACTATCCTTGCCATGTAAGCCATAATTTGCCATCTTGAGCTCTAGGTTTTACGTATACGGCGCGGTTATATCAAAGTAATACGAGTTTAATTTTATTAACTTCCTTGTTTGTTCGATAAAGGAAATCTTTTATCAGTTAAACAGTACCGCAGTAGCATTAAGAAGTCCTAACGTGCCGACATTATACTGGGTGTTCATTTCAAAGTGTGTCATGACGTCACTGTCGTTGGGTCACCGATTTGAAGCGAGTTTCAGCTTATATGTTAGAGAAGTGGCCTATTATTTAAGGCGTTCTTCAATCTGAACTTGAGAACGTGTACGGTATAACTTGAACGTCGTAGCAACAGATGGCGGTCTGTACGGTCTGTGTGCTACCATAACATCTTTCGAACTGTGTTTTGCGCCGGCAAGTCGTACGCAGGGTATTTGTTATCATCGGTTGAGTACGGCAACATTCCACAACACAAATCAAATGCTCCGTGACCATGTTGACCGTCGAAATTAATGTCAACAAATACGTAAGTAATCGTCTTAACCCTCTCCCCATATCCCGACAGTACGTATTTCCAAACAGTTCACATTCCTGCCACTACCGGCGTTACCATACGTATTGGTACGTACTCTTCAGAATGAACGCCGTACTTGCTAGCCAACTTCTCTGCCTCTTAGGTTATACACCTGAGCTGCGGAAGTGTAGGAAGATTGAATTCTCTAGGCTCATCAGCTAGCCACATGACGGCATACAGCGAGCCATGACACATTTTGAACTGAACACCCAGTAGAGGTGTCGGGTTTGAATCAACTGTAGAGAAATTAATTTGATATAATTTTCGGCCGCCGCATTTATTGGCCTATCTGCCGCCGCGCCGGCCAAAGATCAAATTTCTGCAGACTTTAAATATAATAAAGTTGTTTCTAACCAAGCGTCATCGTGCACACTTTACCGCGATGACAGTGTTGATGATGAAGAAATGGGTGGTGATTTGTTTCAATGCTGAATGTCATTGTGGATGCGAACAATAATTAGTATTTTTAACTGGAACTAAAATTTATTGGTAGACATACAGAGTGATTTATATAGAACTGACACATTTCTTTCTTTAATTATTCCGTTGGAAATTCATTCAATGACCCAATTTTAGCACCAAATTAAGCAGAATGTTCTGGAGTTTCGATTCCTTGTCACTAGATGCGCAGATGTTTATGTTTTATTCCTATTGTTGGTAGCACTGACCCAATTTTAGCACCAAATTAAGCAGAATGTTCTGGAGTTTCGATTCCTTGTCACTAGATGCGCAGATGTTTATGTTTTATTCCTATTGTTGGTAGCTGTTTTCGACATTTTGTGTCAACGTGAAAATGCAGTACACATTAAATCAACGACTCTTCCTTGTTAAGCAATACTGGATTACGAATTCAATTACAGCATACCAGAGAGAATTTGGTGTTCGCAATCCTCCCAAAAGAAACACAATACTGGGACTGGTAAACAAATTGGAAACAACTGGATCTCTGGTGAGTGAAAAGGGCAAGCATCGTTCATCTAGGCTTCCCACGGTTGTTGTTGACGTAAGAGCAAGTTTCTTTGACGACCGAATAATTTCCAGGAACCTGTGGCCACCGAGATCTCCGGATTTGACAACGCCGGACTTCTTTCTATGGGGTTACTTAAAAGACAGGGTTTACGCCACAGTCCCCAGACATTGGACGATCTGAAGCACAACATCACACAGGAGATTCAAGCTATTGACAACAGAGTCCTCCAAAGAGTGGCCAGTAACATGGAACGACGTGTTGAGTTGTGCTTTATGCAGGATGGAGGACATTTTCAACATTTGCTATAGAGGTAAATAATCTCCCAAAATTTCTCTACATTTTAGGCATAATAAGTTGTCGCTAGCACAATTCGTTTTGAAACAATTAATGAAAGAAATGTGTCAGTTCTATATAAATCACTCTATATATTATGCAGTATATATATATATATATATATATATATATATATATATATATATTGCGATTCTTTATGAACTGCGTAATGACATGAAGGTGATATGCCAGCGAAATGACTCCAGCGCCGAAAGTTACCCATCATTTGCTCTTTATGGGTTGAGGCAAAACCTGTAAACAATCTCAACCAGATAACTCGTCTCATGCAAGATTTGATTTTACTACACAGCGGTGGACTAGAAATATATTAGAAAGTTGCGAAATGTACGACAATTTTATGCTGAAGTACGACAATTTTCATAAGTTAATACGACGGTTTCGATTACTTTATCTGGCAACCCTGGGTGATGTGATCATATCGTCGGATGTTGCATACGTATCTGACGCACATATTCTGAACTCGCTGTAACCTGACTGACAGTTCAGAACTTAGGTCACTTAACAGAACGTTATATACTCATCCATGTCACTAAAGGAGATGCTGGAACTGCCTGCCTTCGTTTTCAATACATTTATGATATCTTCTTATGAAATTACCCATTACTTTTCTTACTTCTCTTAGAGAAATTGAATTCATCTCTTGGCGAATGTTACGCTTAAGTTCGTCTAAAATGTGTGGATTTGTTTTATACACTTTTATCTTTTAATGATCCCCAGAGATAATAGATAATAGGCCTCGGCCGACACCATCACGCGTTGGTGCAGGCGAGAAGGGAGCAGTTTGCGGGGATAACTGGTTTATTCAAGGTCTCGCAACGCATTTTTTTCTGTTTTTCAGCGAGAGTAACACGTGAAGTGCAGCGGCGGTTCCTCCATGGAACAGAGGGAACAGGCTGTTCCCTTCCTCCCTGCCCCCTTAACTGAGATTGTGAGATATACTTCATTCTAAAGGATAGGCCAACTTGCAGTTTTCAAAAAGCGAAAACAGCTATCGTTAGCAGGCTTATTGCAGTGAAGTGAAAACGACTCGAGCCCTTCTCATCTGCTGTGCGTGATGATGTGATGGGAGTCGCAAGCAATGTTTTCTCCGAAGCAGGCTCGAGCGGACACGAACTTACCTGAGTATCGCTGGAAGCTGTAGAGTTACCTCTTCCCTCGCGGAGTATTGAGAACTGCGGAATATACTGTTTCATCAAGCTAGTTTATTCATATAGTGATAATTCGGAAAACAATTAAGTTCCAAGAGTTTTTCGTGTGACATAATATTGTGTGTGAAATTATACAATAGTTCTTAAAAAATCCGTACGATTTACGCATTCGCGGCCTGAGTTAAATCTGACGAAATAATGTCAATGCAACAGGTGACTGCTGCCTGTTCCAACTTCAACGAGACTGAGCGCAAGCGCCCTGATGCGAACCAAGACAGCGAGTGTTGTGTTATCGATCAGCTGAAGTCGAGAGCGTTTAGTCCGATCAATTTTGCTGAGAAAAGCGCGTTTATTTTGAATGGCAAACCTAATCCTCTCCTTACATAACTTAAAACTAAAACAATAGTAATATACGTTACAAGAGCGGTATGTTGACGTTTTCATGGTCTAGGAAAAGATTGAAAAAGCGAAACGTAGTTGAGCTTTTTTAATTTCCGAGAACATGAAAACAAACATACCGCTCGTGTATCGTACATTATTTTGTGCGAAGATCGTTTATTACATACCTGAAAGACGAATTTCTAATTAGTTGCAATGAAATCTCCATGTTGGTTTCTGTTTAATGACGGCAACTTCGGAACACCAAAATATCTTTCTTCAACATTGTTGCTATAAAATGTTTTCTGTGTTTACTATACTCCAGCAGGCCGTGATATACGTCTGTCTTTTTTTTTCCCAGTCTATAAATGCGAACTTAAAACAAACGGTAAGGTTATGTAATGATTTATTTTTCATTCTAATATTTTAACAATATTATTTATATAACATATTGCAGTAATAACATCGGCATCTGGAATCTTGTCGATTTTTTCACGGCTTCCTTAATGTTACTTGTATCAGGAATGCAATAAGATTCGTGGAGTAGTAGAATTTACTTAATTTTTGCAAATATTTAAAAACAATAATTAACATTGCAATTTAGGTGAAATTGCAGTGGTAAGTTTCCAATTTATAATTATTACTATGTTAAACGTCTCTAAAAATGATATGTTAAAAGCCTAAAGCAGTAAAATGAAGGTCACGCTTAAGCGGTAAGAAGAGGGAAATTGTTATGTGTGTTACGTTGGGAATACTGAATGTAGTATTTCACACTTACCGCGTATTGGTTCTGTGCGGAAAACAAGCAAATACGCACGATCTCGCACAAAATCTTATAAATTTTCAAAGTAGTTACTATAATTCTGTGAAATAGTTAACTGGGTGCTCGTCAAGCGGTAAATTGTAGGTTCAATTTAGGTTTATTTATTTTTAGTTACCGGTAACGGTATCATATATTTAGGCCTAATAATAATAATAATAATAATAATAATAATAATAATAACAATAATATATCATTAATCTGTTTTATATTAATATATTCTTTTCTGATTAAGTTGTTAATGAATTAAAAAAAAAGGAATTGGTAATGTTGCAAAATCATAATACAGACTTTTATATTATTATTATTATTATTATTATTATTATTATTATTATTATTATTATTATTATTATTCGTGTTATTTCTGATCTGTTCCCATCGAGAAATAGCACCGCACGCCACTGGTGAAGTGAAGTGAGAGTAATAGCAAATAATAGGCCTAATTATTATATTCCACAACGGGTGTTTATTTAGGATTCGTATGTCCGTACAGAATCCGCTCGTGCTGTCAGGAGATTTCAAGAGAATTTCCCAGGTGTTCGTGTCTCAAGTCGTGGGACAATTTATAGATTAGTTAATAAATTTCGTGAAACGGGAAGTGTTCTTGTTAAGAAGCGATGAAAATGATGTACAGTACTCACATAAGAAACTCTTGATGACATTGGACAACTCTTGGAACATTCCCCTAAGAAATTTCTTAGCCGTCTTTCTCAGCAAACGGAAATTTCTTACGGTTTCATACAAAGAGCTACGAAGTTACCGTCTGTGACTATTATCTCTGGGGATCATTAAAAGATAAAGTGTATAAAACGAATCCACACATTTTAGACGAACTTAAACGTAACACTCGCCAAGAAATCAATTCAATTTCCCAAAGAGAACTAAGAAAAGTAATGGGTAATTTCATAAGAAGATGCCAGAAATGTGTTCAAACGAAGGCAGGCAGTTCCAGTGACATGGGTGAGCACATAACTTTTAAAGTGCATTAGAATTTATTAGGCAGCTTGCTAAACATCGGGCTAATTAGAATATTACTAATTAGAACCTCCTGGAATCGAAGTTTGAAATTAGAGTGTACGAAAGAAAGGAATGAATATCGAACTCTTTCAGGCAATCGAAACATTCATACGAAAATATCTCGCTCTAGCTGAACTTGAACTTTCCTCGAGAGACCCATATATTATAAAACTTGGTTTCTTTAATTAGACGCTTTGTATGAAGTAATGTATAAATTTAGTCCACCGAATCTATATCTATTTATTATTTTAGCTTTTCTCAATCGTTAGTTAAACTAAAATACAAGCACTGCAAGTTAGAGAATTTCAATGACGAAAAGTATTGTGTGTCTATCCTTAGTCGTGTTGTGCGTGATGCCTAAAACAATTGAAGCCATGAGATGCAAAACATCGTAACTTTCTTATTTTGAGAAAATCGATTTTTTCTGAATAAGGTAGGTGTCCCTGATATGGCCATGCTAAGGTTTGAGAATTTTTCTAGCCGCCATTTTGAAAAAATGTAAACCACTTTTTCCTTACTCGTTCTCAGTCTAATGGACTTTCTTAAAATAATTTCCTTTCCACATAAAAATAGCTTTAATTGTCCAAAAAGTCCCAAATTCCAAAACTCTACCTAGTGGCCATATCAGGAACATGTGCACATGATATGGCCACCCTTGTTCCATGTTCTACAAATCGTGATTGTTTTCAGTTTGATAGCGCAGTTGTGTTAAAATTAAATAATTTTGGTGTTAAATGAATAAAAATGACACTTAATAATCTTTTTTTATAATTCAAAAGTGTAGTCAAAACAGGTTTTTCTATAAAAAATTAAGTTGTTTTTCTTAAAATACAAAATTTTTGCGTAATCCCAGCTATAAGACACGTAAATTTGTCAGGTGAAAAAATAAAAGTGAAATGAACTTGATATGGCCATGGTGCATTTGATATGGCCATATCAGGAGCAGGTAAGCTTTCACGAAAATCGTTTGATTAGGAACAACTCGTAAAAGATACGCCATCAACTACAACACCAATCAACAGAACATTAAAAACTGAATGGAGTACGATGGTTTTCATGAAACAAGTCTTTGAAAAACATGCATAAAATAAAGTCGACTTACCAGAGAAAAATAAGAAGAGGTCACATGAAAACCGCAAAACAGGCAACTGACGCCATATTGCTCAACCTGACTGGATGGAAAACGATCAAGTGACATACCAGGATGCCCTTTCATTGGATGCTGCTGCAATTTAGCGGATTTTTTGGTTAACTAACTCACAATAGAGGGGTGGCCATATCAGGAACATGGCCATAACAGGAGCACCCACCTTATTGTCTTATGTATGCTACACAGATTAATAGAGGGTGGAACCAGGATACTTTAGCAATCAATGTACGCAAGCATTGGCTATAGCTTTTACACACTCGGTACTGGGCACAGACTCCGGACATAAACATAGGTAGTACAGTCTGGTTATGATTGAAAATAAAGTACATGAATACATACCTTATACATGCAAGGTTCCGTCTTCTTTGGTTTCGTTGCCGGCATTACAATGAACAACAAAATACATCCGAAGATTTGCGAACTGAAACGTACTGCGGCGATCAATCAAACAGTTTTTATATTTTGAGAACGACCGTTCAACATCACAGGATGTCAATGGTGAATGCAAATAACACGACTGGTGTTTCGACATTGCACTTGTACACGTTACTAAATACAGTAGAGCAGCGTTGTCAGACACAGCCTAAACGGAGCGGAGCTCTCCACTATAACTCGTTGCGTGCTCCGGTGCTTCCACAGACATAAGCAAGTTAACGCTCCGACTGGACGTCTCTAGCACCACAACTGGTTTCGGAGCTTACAACTCTGACACTACTGCAGTAGAGCGTCTCGTTTAGGCACAGTGAAAACGCAAAGAAAGTGCAGGTATCGTGTGGGAGAGGAAGACCCGTACGATAAACACGAAGGATGCACAAGGTTTTAGTTACAACATTTATGGCGGAGCCACAGTCTACTATATACAGTCGCGAAGCTCAATATGTAGTAAAAATGCAAACATGGATAGTTGCCCACCACTAGGATCGCTACTATCGCCTCATCATCGCAGATCTCTCTCCTAGCAGCCGACAAGATATGTTACACTTTCGTTGTGTTCTTTTGGAAAAATTAATACCTTCCTTCCATTATTGAAATATTAAATGCATAAAGTTAATTTATAATTTTAATGAAGTATATTAAATTCCACTATAAACTCGAAGATACCTGCAAGAAATAGGTTAATATTATTTTTATTTGTGCAAAACGAACTGAAATTTACTATAATCGCTTCACTCATTCAAGATTATAGCGATAATTAACTATGAAACCAATAAATATTAATTTGCATTTCCCTTTACAACATTAATAATGGAAATATGAATTAATGGATTAACTTATGTACGTGTACCGGTACTTGAAGAGTAGACTTACGTAGTTGAGGTTAAGCAATAATAATCACACCAGAATTGGAAATAAAACGTGATTAATAAATTTTGTTGTAACAGACTTTTTCTACGCCTCTAATAAAGTAACAAATAAAAATAACAACAAAATTAACAGCTATAATTAAAAACATATCCTTTGAAAAAAAAAGTAGGCCTAAGCAATAATAATCCCACCAGAATTGAAAATAAAACGTGATCAATAAATTTCATTAAAACAAACTTAATTTTTCTACGTCTCTAGTAAAATATTATTCCAATTATTGTATTTTAGCCATTAACATTTTCATTACAACTAATAACGAACATTTCACAAGCATCAATGTGAAATACGCAACGAGCTAGCACTCGATGGAAATACGATTCAGTTCAAAGTCGACCGTGGACAGTCTATTGTTTCTAGTTGCTAACCGCTTGGAGCGCTTTATCATGAGATTTGCAAAAAATCACCTCAAGCTTCGCGACTGTATATAGTAGACTGTGGTGGAGCATTAATTGAATTATATTTTCCAAAAACACACAAAACGAAAGAACACAAATTGCATAACTTTATCATACACACATTTTAACAAACAAGCAATTGTAATGTTAAATAATTCAATATACCAATAACAAATCAAATTTTGCTACTTAAATTATGTTGCTTTCAAGCAGCATTTTTTACTGTCATAAATTTCATTCTCTGTATGACTAACATAATATCACCGTCTTCTGTGGCAGAATTAACAAAACTACAGTATATTGGTCTGAAGTGACAACACTATTTCCTAAATATAATAATTATCCCTTCTCAAAGTTCAGTTTATTCAGGTACAGTACAGAAGACGGTGATATTAGGTTAGTCGTACAGAGAATGAAATTCATGACCGTAAAAATGCTGCTTGAAAGCAACATCATATAGACTAAGTAGTAAAATTTGATTTGTTATATTGAATTATTTCAACATTACAATTCCTTGTTTGTTAAAATGTGTATATGATAATGTTATCATGCCTTACCTTTGAATACCAATAATTATTATTCAGTTATGTTCATAATGGACTGAAAGTGTTTCATCTGAAACTTCAACATAATCCACTGTACGTGGGCATACATCGTTTACAAAGCTAGCATCACTACACAAGACTGTTCTTGAGAGTATCTTCTACAACTTCTTTTGATTTCCATATTGTAAAGTACAAAATCTGAAAGAAGAGTAAAGTCATCCCCTCCCCCTCTACAAGCCGCATGACTTTGAAGTTGGTGGGGGGGGGGGGGGCTTGTGTGTATCCAGCGAGACCGGGAGCTGTATTGGCAGAGTTACTCATACCAGAGAGGTAACGGTGGAGATACCGGACAAAGAAGCGGCTTCCATTCAAAATCCATCCCAAAGTGACTCCCAGTTGGAGGACTTCAGCGGGCCTGCCAACTGGAGCACCATGGACTCTGATCTACTCAAGCCAAGATGTAAACCAGGGCTGGGCACATTACGTGATTCTGGGAAATGAGTGCTGTGTGCTTTAAAGAGTGGGTCTTGCGAGCGCTGTGACATATGCATACTGTACGTCATTCAGTGTCGCAGTATGATGGCGAACTTTGAAGACGGAGCTTCCGCTCATACACTAAAGCGGCCCGCTACTCCCAATGCTTTTAATGTATCATGGGAGGAGGAGTTATTTTTGGTAGAGAGCAGTGGATTAGCAAAGTGTTTAATTTGGTATAAAACACTCCAACTGATTAAGAGGTTCAATATTCAACGACATTATTCTTTACAACATGCTACTGAATATTACAAATATGTTGGTAATGAAGGCCATAAATTAATACAACTTAAAGAAAATGTTGCTCAGGTACATTATATTAGAGTATCTATTTGATATTTACATTGCATTATAGGTTATTATACATTTAATAATATATAATTTTAAATTATACAAGTATTTTGATATATCATAGTATAGTATATCATAATACTTGTATAATTTAAAATTATATATTACTAAATGTATAATAACCTATAATGCAATGTAAATATCAAATAGATACTCTAATATAATGTACCTGAAAAACATTTTCTTTAAGTTGTATTAATTTATGGTCATATCATATCATATCATATCATATCATATCACATCATATCATATATCATATCATATCATATCATATCATATCATATCATATCATATATCATATCATATCATATATCACATCACATATCACATCACATCATATATCATATCATATCATATATCATATCATATCATATGTCATATCATATCATATATCATATCATATCATATCATATCATATATTAACAGAACGACAATAATGAACTTAGTGAATCAGCTATGAGAATTAGCTACAAAATTTGCCACGAAATTGAAAACATTCAACGAAGGTGAATTCATCAAGCGATGTTGAATTATATTGGCAGATGAACTCTGCCCACAGCAAGTAGGGGAAGTGGAAGCCATATGCCTGTCTCGTAGAACCGTGGTGAGGAGGTTGCAGTATGTGCGTATGGGTTATGTAAATAAGCCTAATTATTTGTGTGTGTGCATAGAGCGAAATTTATTTCATTAAATTAATAAGAGTGTTATAAATTCTGTAATGTACAATGGATTGATTAATATCCTTATAAACTATTATGTACTGACAGACTGAATGACTAGAACAACCGTGGTTCTTGTTATATTAATGCAGGGAAGGTAGCTGTAATTCGAGTCCACCACTGCGTGAGCGTTCTGCTCCGTCTTGGAATTGAAGTGCCTTGCGGAGCGAGAGCAGCTCTGGCCGACTAAATGGAGCCGCTCTCATGCCCGGCCCTGGTGTAAACGTTTGGTGCCGAGGGCTGTATGGTACTGGAGTAGTAAAATAATGGTGTCGTTAACAATCTCTGGCAAAACCCTCCAGTATTTAGCGTTACCAATACAATCGGGGCTCTGTGTTGGGTGATCATTATTTCCCCGGTGCTCATGGGACTCTATAGAAGAACTGACACAAGATTCAAAAACAAAGAGGGATGGCAGGGAATCTCCAGTTGAAAGAAACCTATCAATCAATCAATCTTCTTAATGTATCCAGCTGTTTGCTGACAACATAAAGTCCAATATAGTCCACTGTAGTCTATTCAGTTGTTGTTTTCCACGAGAAATGAGGGGTATTTTGATCGGTGTTCATTCTCGTGGGTATTCACCTTGTCGTGGTGAGGGGGCTTAAACTTGTTGTTTAAGCTGACAAGTAACAAAGAGGTACCCACATAAGCTGCATTACCACCAACGCAGTCCCACTATATTTTTCACTGTTTATATTCAGTGTAAAATTCTCCGGAAGTAAAATAGTCCCTCAATCGGATCTCCAGGTAGGGACTACACTGAGATATGCCAAGAATCGTACTAAAATATTGTTATTGCAAGTTATCTTGAACTTTCTGAGCGGGGTCAGAGGGAAGGAAGCACGTAACGTGGGTGGAGCCAACTGAGTTGTTTGCGCATGCTCCACATCATAATCTCTTGTTGAGAAACATAGAACTACTTCCTTCACTGCGTACCAGTAGTGTTAACATGGAGCAGCAACAACAGGGTAGTAATTATGGTGAAATCACACCACCGCGAAGAAAAAGTAACTCTGTTATCCACAGCGGAGAAAGAGAAATTATTGCAAATATAATTAAGTGTTGTGAGGAGGAAAAATTAAACAAATGTTTGTTGGAATCTTTTGATAAGGAATATGAGAGAGCGGCTAAATACTATGACAAAAGTATTAGTTCCGTGAAGAGAATTAAGAATAATACTGAATTACAACCGATTGAACCTCACACTACTCCGGGAAAGAATAGGTATGTAATGTTTAGAAATTATTGCTAGAATAGTTATGTACAATAGTGTGTGTACTGTGAGCGACATAATGAATTACTGTTGTAAGTTATTATTTTGTTATAGTTCTACAAAATATATTATTTCATTCCAGAATTAGGACTTGTGTAAAGTTGAAGTGGATGACTTCGATCAACATGTCATTCGGGATACAATCGAAGAATTCTATCTTGTTCAGAAAGTAGTACCTACGTTTAACAAGATAATTCGGAATGGATGATGCTATTGACGAAATAATAATTAATTTTTGATAAAGCGATGAAGACGATGTCCACACCTGTGGAGTAACGGTCAGCGCGTCTGGCCGCGAAACCAGGTGGCCCGGCTTCGAATCCCGGTCGGGGCAAGTTACCTGGTTGAGGTTTTTTCCGAGGTTTTCCCTCAACCCAGTACGAGCAAATGCTAGGTAACTTTCGGTGCTGGACCCCGGACTCATTTCACCGGCATTATCACCTTCATTCCATTCAGATGCTAAATAACCTAGATGTTGATACAGCGTCGTAAAATAACCCAATAAAATAAAATAAATAAAATGAAGACGATGATGGTGATAGCAGCAATGATAGGGATATAGATTATGTATAATTATAAATTAATGTAAATTCAAATAATAAGCCTGTAAAGTGTTGTTATAAGAATATGTACATATCAGCCGTAGGTGTAAGTCATGTAGGCCTAGATAATGTATAGAAACAGCTGTAGTAACTCCGCCATTGCCGGTCCCCAGCCCGGATGAGAGAGGAGTGTACACACGATTTTATTTAAATACTTACTCATTACAGATTAATTAAAACCTGCTACGAAACCATGTTCTCCTCTCAAAACCGGAGTGTCATGAGATAATGTCTGTATTGAACAAAGTTCTTTTACAGTAGAGAGCCGTGAAATAAAATAACCAACGTTTTCTGGAAAGAGTCACATTACCAGAGGGAGGGGCATACTAGCCATGCCGTTATGTTGATGAGTACATGCCGTACTGAGCAGTTCGAAAAACAGACTTAGGGGATGTATGGTTCAAGATAACTTGCAATAACAGTACTTATTTGGAACACCAAAAGTCACACCGTCCAGTCAATCAGAGCCAAATTTAATATTGAAAAGAACCATATAATGAGACAAAGAGGCAAATATAATACCAATAGGATTGAAGTATGGTGTCAGTCCAATGCAGAAGCAAAATCCATTCTCTGTAATATAAAAAATGAGGCTAAAAAGCAGCTAAGTAAACTAAAAGAACTCCAAAAGAAAATAACATTTCAATGGATACCTAGTCATTGTGGTATACCTGGAAACGAGAAAGTCCATAATATTGCAAAACAGGCAACATATTTGCAACCGAGACCTCTTCAAGTGATATCTCTATCCAACGCTTTTGTTTCAGTAAAGTCTCATTTTACAAACCTATGGATCAACAATTGGCTCTCTTTTGACAAAGGAAACATTTTACAGTCTGTACAAAAGAAACCAAATGACCTGGAAATGTACAAAAACTTACCCAGACATGTTCAAACATTTTTAACAAGAGCCAGAACAGATCACATTGTCACACAATTGTACCTACACCGATTTCACATTTCTGATAATCCTACTTGTCTGTGGTGTAATAATCATGATGAAGATCTGGAACACATTCTTCTATACTGTCCATCCACAAACCACAAAAGAAGTAAATTAAAATCATCAGTACCAGTTGCAGAAGACACAGCCCTGCAGTATATATTGACTACACCCCCCCCCCCCCAAAAAAAAAAAAAAACCTATCACATAACAAGAAAATGGGCATCACTGCCTCTTCTATAAATCAGCTGCATCTGAGCATTAAAAAGTTATCGGGGCGGCTAGAAGGAAATTGCAAAGGGTTAGGGCCAAGGAGAAAGGAACTGGGAGCACTACGCAACCGGGTCCCTCTTCTCAACCTAGCGGTAGTGGAAGCTAAGCTGGGCCAGGGACTTCTAAAAGAACTAGGACTAATATAGACACATCACCTTTGACTAAGGCTAAACCTGTTAAGAGACACAGGGGCACTGAACCTGAAGTCTCCTATAGGGAAGCCTTGGCTTCATACAAGATGGCCATCATTGGAGTATCCCATCCTGATGACAAGCTTGTAGTCGATGACATTAAGCATCTTGCTGTTGATTGAAATATTCCAGAACAACTACATGTTGCATTTAATGCCTATGCACCAGCTCCAGAACACATATTGCCTCAATATGATGATCTATAAGACTGTCAAAAAAATATGATTAACAAAGAATTAGGGCGTAAGCCATCAAACACAACAAAAAAAACTGATGTGCACGTTATATAATAAAACTGAATACATTGTATACTCTTATTGCAGATTGCTTAAAGAAAATATTAAGCTAGTGTGAAATTTACAAGAATACACAGAGATGTAAATTACATTCAGAATGATTGACCTAACCTGCATATTGAAAAGAATATCAAACTTAAAAAGGAAGCAAAATCTGACACTGAAAAAGAATTTTTCATATTGATGTATAATAGTGTGTATGGAAACCGTACAAATGTTGAAGTAACAAATGCTTAAAGCTTATTAATTCTAATCTCCATCAGCACAGGACCATTATCAATGAAAACGTTCTTATTCATAGCAAAAACAAAGACATTTATCTAAACAAACAAATATTTGAAGGATTTTGTATACTGGAAATATCAAAATTACTAATGTACAGATTTTACTATGATGATCTAAAAAATAAATATGGTGACAAAGTTAACTTCTAAAAACAGATATAGATTCATTCATTATATATGTAGAAACTGAGGACTTTTACGAGGATATGATGCAAGATATAAAACACTTTGACACATGTGACCTTTCAGATAATTTTCCAATAGAGGTAGGCCTACCTAAAGTTAATAACAAAAAATCAAATGTTGACTGTTATTGATTGTTGGCGGTGACAAGCCGAATGTTAACCTAATGAATGGGATGAAAAATATTGGGTAAATTACGAAATGATGACAATTAGCAGTGTTGCCAATACAAGTTCAGGGAAGACTGCCAGGGAATAATTAAATTTCCCTGAATTCTTATGCTATTAATGTAACAAAATGTTTCATTCCATTTTAAGAAGTTAAATAATCGCTAAATTCTGCATGTCAACTATTTTTCTCCGTTAAATAATATGTATCTAAAATCCATGTGCAGCTTTAACGGTGTATTCTACGTTGAAAATTCAAGCACATTAGATCGAAAATCACCTATTTCCAATAACTTTCCCCTTTTTTTCATTTTTCGCTATCTGCACTAATAACGGAATTTGTCTATGTCGCCGGACTTTTAAAACACCCTGTGTGGAATTTGAAATCAATTTTGACTCCCCAAAAGTTGTTGCAAAGCAAAATTCATTCTCCACTGCTGTATAGTGAATGAACAGACCCGGATCCTAAATAAACAGTCAGGGTGGGATTAGTGTAATAAATTGGGAGAGTATTTCATATTTCTTGGAAAGAGCTACTCGTATGTTAAGCAATGTCTCCGACTATATTCGCAGTGAATAAAGCAAAGCTTTGATGTTTTCTGGAAACCATTCACTTTGTTACCAATCTGTGAAGCGCAAAAGGAATTTTCTTTTTGTCGTATACATCCTTAACGTACTGACCATAGATCTTTGTATCCTGCAGCATGCGTGTCCAACTTCAGGCTGTAAAAAAAAACTGCAGAAGAAATCTCGACAGATTTAGGAAAGCAAATCTTGACATACAAATAAATTAAACTTGTAAGCAGATTTTGTATATTATTTTATTTATACATATAGTCCTAGTTTATCACAGTAAATAGATATGATCTAAAATTGGTACAAAATTTCGCTAAAATTTCCTTACATCACAAAATAAATCAGATGGTTTGTAAGTAGATTTTACACACAGTATATCTGACTACGAACGTCACTTTTAAATACACGTTACACTTATCACATACCGGTACTGACATAACTAAGTTATAACTTCATGAGCTTGTAGTCAGTACTTTCCACCTAAACCCTTTTCAAGCAACTTAGTTCATGAAGTGCATGTAGCCACTCAGAACAACACGAGCCATTCACGCTTAAGCAATGTTGCCTAGTTGCGTTGTTTAGACTCAGTCGCTGTTAGTGTTGGTAATTCAAATATTACATGAGCCCAGACAAAATATCGTAGCCAAGCAGAAGATGAGACGTAAGTCGCGTGTAAATCCTTGTAGTGACAAACTGTCTTTCACTTTGTAACGTAATTATAGGTCCGTGGATGGCTCAATCACAGATTGCCACTGTCATATTTGGCGCGTATTTATGATGCCCTCCATGTCACCAATTCACGCCTGTGCGTAATAATGCTGTGGTTGGTTCACATGTTTATGGTACTTTATGTCTTTACTTTGAACTTCTTCCAGCTTGCGGTAAAAACTGTACAGCACATTCCAAAAGTAGCCTTGGCTCACTGAAAAATAACACAATAAAACTGTTCATTATTCACTTTTATAACAGAAGTAGGGCATATTTAGAAATAACGCAAGGCCCATTGTATACAAACTATTGTATTTCCTTTTTGACGACCATCAAGTACCCGCCATATAGGTCTAAACGAGTATACAGGGTGATTCAAGAGTTACTGCAACTCACGGAGCTTAGTTCGAAGGCATTATGAGCAAAAAATGTCATATAAACATGGGTCCTATTCTCAATATTTTAGAGTTACACTAATTTGAAGTTGTTTGTAAAATACCTCCTTTTTTTCAGTTTTAAGGCTAAAGGATATTACAAATAGAGAATGAACTACAGTAGAGCATCAATTATCCGAATATCGATCAACCGAAACATTGGTTAACCAAAAGTGTTCCAGTCGAAAAATTCAAATTTGCGCGTGCGCGCCATGTAGAAGTTTCGCTAGTGCTGGTTGCGAGATTTAACGGCAAAAAAAAAAAAAAAAAAAAAGAGTCTCAACTCTGAAGCAAAAAAAAAAAAAAAAAAAAAAAAAAAAAGGACGTCTTTTTCTAAACTGTAGACCTACTTAAATGACCATTTTAACTTGTCACACTAGGCTAGTCAGTTCTCTGTGTTATTTGTAAGACGTGTAATACAAAATATATACAGTACTGTATGTACAGTCTTGTATGTTAATATCAGTATTTCTTTGTTTCATACTGCTCCTATGACACCAGTATAATTTGTTTCTGTAAATGATCTGTTATCCAAAAAATCAGTTATCCGAACACCTCCCATCCCCAATTGTTTCGGATAATCGATGCTCTACTATATTCAGAAGTATCATTTATTTAATTAGTTGGTGTTATGTATCAGTATTTCTTTGTTTCATACTGCTCCTATGACACCGGTATAATTTGTTTTCGTAAATGATCGGTTATCCGAAAAATCAGTTATCCGAACACCCCCAATCCCAATTGTTTTGGATAATTGATGCTCTACTGTATTCAGAACTATCATTTATTTAATTAGTTGGTGTTCTGTATCAGTATTTCTTTGTTTCATACTGCGCCTATGACACCGGTATAATTTGTTTTCGTAAATGATCGGTTATCCGAAAAATCAGTTATCCGAACACCTCCCATCCCCAATTGTTTCGGATAATCGATGCTCTACTGTATTCAGAGGTATCATTTATTTAATTAGTTGGTGTTCTGAAGATGTTGAATGTTCCTTAATTGCTTCGTATAGATTTTTTTTTAACTATAAAATTACATAAAGGTCAAAATGAAATCTAAGCTTTGCTGGAACAATAGAAATTTGAACTGCTTTGGGTGTGTGTAGTCTCGGCCATTCTGAAAATTAGCACCCATCAAAATGACAGGCAATGGTGTCTCTAGTAGTAACTGCTTGTATTATTCTTCAGGAAGCAGGGACGTCGCTAGAGGGGGTGCGAAAGGGTGCGCAAGCACCCCATAAAAATCTGAGCATCCCTTTCCGCACCCCAAAGGGCAATTTATTAACAAAATACTAGGCATAAATTATTTTGAAGAACAAAAACAAACAAACAATTTCTTGGATGTGGAAAAACAACTACGTCCCATAGTATATCGTAATGAATGTGATGAGCAATAATAATAATAATAATAATAATAATAATAATAATAATAATAATAATAATAATAATATTAATAAACAGATGTATAGTATGTGCGCAAGTGCTTGAAAGCACATTTTGGATTTTTTATGTACCACATTTTTACAGCTCGCACCCCATTTTTAAATCTCGCACCCCATCCGCACCCCCCTTGCTCTGATCCTGGCGACGTCACTGTCAGGAAGATCGTAAAAGTCCAATATTTTCAGGAATCATACATTACAAAGATAAAATAAAAGTCGTAAATCGTGGGAATCATAGCATGAAAAGCTTTCGACTAATAATTATTTAAACCCGTGGTACCCAGCAGAATAATGGGTCCGGTTCTCTTAGTGTTACTTACTTACTGGCTTTTAAGGAACTCGGAGGTTCATTGCCGCCCTCACATAAGCCCGGCATCAGTCCCTATCCTGAGCAAGATTAATCCAGTCTTTATCATCATACCCACCTCCCTCAAATCCATTTTTATATTATCCTCCCATCTACGTCTCGGCCTCCCGAAAGGTCTTTTTACCTCCGGTCTCCCAACTAACACTCTATATGCATTTCTGGATTCGCCCATACGTGCTACATGCCCCTGGATTTAATGTTCCTAATTATATCAGGTGAAGAATACAATGTGTGCAGTTCTGTGTTGTGCTGTCTTTGCACATAATATGTGCTTTAGATGTCAAAACACCGACAATCTTCAGCAAGTCTTTTATTAGCATACGACCGGCATCGGTTTGACTGTTTTCTGTCTCCACTCACCAAAAATCAGCAGGCCAACAAGAATGAAGAGAGCTCCTGAGCCGATGTCCTGGGTCATCAACCACACACCATTATTCACAGAGTTGAAAAGTGTAAACACAATGAAGAAAAGGCTAGCTATCAAGTAAGGCAGCATAAGTTTGGCCCTTTCCTGTAACATATCATAATCAGGAAAACTGTACTTAATTTAACTGTAAAGAAGAAAGAGTATATTCCAAAATGTCTGTGTTATAGTGATACACTATCACCTATTTGCCCAAAAATTAGTTGTTATAATGATCATTTAAATGTAACTTATTTGTGAATTTCAGTTTAAGTGACTTATCTTCTGTTAATTAAAGACAAATTTCACAACATAACAGTAATTTAGGAATGCAATAATGATTACTTTCTCGTGTTAACAGAACTAAGTTTAAGAATCATAAGAAGAGAAAGTAATCATTATTGTATTCCTAAGTGATATAGTTCTAAAACTTGTGTAATC
This sequence comes from Periplaneta americana, assembly GCF_040183065.1. Taxonomy (NCBI): domain Eukaryota; kingdom Metazoa; phylum Arthropoda; class Insecta; order Blattodea; family Blattidae; genus Periplaneta; species Periplaneta americana. The sequence continues at coordinate 146,451,965 of NC_091127.1, forward strand.
AAGATGTACAATAATTTGTTTTTAATATTAAATTAAGTTACAAATGTTTTCAACGAGTAGGCATCTTCAGGCAATGTGTACAATAATATCTAAAAACATCTATACATATCAAATAATATTCTCAAATTGGTACAGTTGGGATTAGAATATGACATGTCGCAAAACTGCTCCGTTGATTAATATATGTAAATTAAATTTCCTATTAATGAAATTAAGCTTCCTGGAAAATGAGTTGAAATACATAGTCCAGGTTATATTTTGTCACGACTTTCTGAAATTCATTTTTTACCAACGATTTCTAGAATATCTATCAAGAAGTAACGAAAGCGTCAAATTCATTTTAATATTCCCTATCCCTGTTTAGAGAAAATCAAGACTTGAGTGAGATTTAATTAACTATTACACAATTTAAAAAAGTATATGAAGATAGAAGAAATGAAGAACTCTAATACAATAAAATATTAATTGACTTAGTAAAATACTCAACTGTCTTGAAAATGTATTATTGTACTATTTCATCATTACAAGTATTCTGCTAGATGGCAGCAGTGTGTTGTGATCAGCTGTTCTCTTGTTACCAGCTGTGTCAACTATACAATCTTCATTGAACTATGGATGATTACTAGTCAAGAAGACTTTGTTAATTCAGTTTCATTTTTATTAAAACAGTTGCATTCCACTTCATTTATCAATACATACTAAACAATCTCTGATACGTGACTATAATCTCATATAGCAGAAGCTATACCATAACCTAAATAATATAAAGAAGAGAAATGGAAAAGTTTTAATTAATGATGATGAAATAAACATGAATCATTTTAAAAGGTACAATTATTGAAAGTACAATGTTGGGAAACAAAGAAACAAATGCTAGGGAGGTGATAAAAAACAAATGCTAGGGAGGTGATCAAAATTGTAGTATAAGCACAATGATGAGTTGAAACATGTCGTTCTATATCGTTTTATTGGTTAAAAGTAGTATGACGTAGTAAAAGTGCAGTAGCCTTTGCAATTCAATGACAAACGAAAAATTTAGTTCTCTCAGTATAATGATCATGGAAATATTAAATAACTTTTGAATGATTAGAACTTCAAACAAAAAGTTAGTGACAATTTCGCAACCATTCCATTCGCATGAAATTACTGTAAAAAAAACCGTGGTAAGAAGACACTTTTCAGCTCATTCAAACTCATTAGCTATATAACTGCTCGATTCAACTGAATGATACCACAGTCTAGTATATACAGTCACGAAGCTCAATACGTAGTAAATATGCATCCATTGATAGTTGCTGGCCACTAGGATCGCTAATATCGCCTCATTACAGACAATGCGAAATAGTACCGGCACAGTCTATTGTTCCTAGCACCCTCACAACTCAAGCTTCGTGACTGTATATACTAGATTGTGACGATACGGTGAACTAACATTTCGAACAAAGCAATCCTGGTTTAAACCAGAGTCAATGTATATTGGAGAGTACCGCATTCTTTTGATCTGACAAATGCCGACGTGGTGGCCATATTTACTCCAGAGGAGACTCAGTATAATGCAAGACTTGAACAGAAACACAGGTTTCTAGTGTGATATTCCATTGTTATCTTGAAGAATGCTGCGTTATTGGGCAGTTAACTGCTCTCGAAGGTCAGGGAGACAGAAATAAACAAAGACGAAAGAAATGAATAAACAACATCAAAAGAAAACATACCTCAATGATTAATTTTCTCAATGACATAATATTTATAATGAAAAATATCAAAGTGGGCAAAAGCGGACATTGGAAACCATTCCAAACTGGTTTATAATACTGGCAATAAAAACAGTTCTTGATATTCAAGAAAGTTGACTAAGTAATAAAGCGCACTTCAGGTATCTTATGCTGGGTAAATACATACAGGATGCGTTAGAAAATTTATTTTCTACTTCTGTTCCAGAAATCCGATCCCTGATGCAAAAGAATTCAAAACTGCATTACCGGTACGATTAATATCAATTTCTCAATTCTTCTCACAAACAAACGTGGAATCCATTTTGAATCTTGCGTACACTACATTTAACACTTGAATATAATTAATTAATTAACTAGTTGTCTTGATAATCCATTTTGAATCTTGCGTACACTATGTAATTTTACACTTGAATATAATTAATTAATTAACTAGATTAACTAATTAATTAACTAACTAATACATAGTGTGTGAAGCACTGAAACAGCTGTAAGCAGCACAAACTTACATAATTAACACGAGTAAGTCCACTAGTTAATTAATGAATTAATTACAAACTTGGAAGTTACGCAGTTTGCGATTCTGAGCAATTAGTTGAGTTTCTAGGTACAGATGTAAATAAAACCCAAACAGAAAGGCCTAGTGAAGATGAATGTGAGCTAAAGGAACTTGATATAAATTGTAATTTAACTGAAAATAGAAATACAGTAGAACCCCTATTATCCGTGGTAATGAGGGGGATAGACTGAGCGGTTAATCGAAAAAATCGGAGAATCCATACCATAAAAGATTTTCGTAAATTTAGTGAATAATGCTTACACTTCCGAGTTTCCTCTTTGGTCTTGTATTGAACACGCTATCTGTGGAAAGATAGGAATAGTGAAGGTCTCATATTGTAGATTTAGATGCTTTATATACGCCATCCTTGATTTTTATTAAATTGCACAAGGTTGTGACTCCAATCTCGTATCCTGAGATGAGCCACAGTTTCTCGTTTCCCGAAACCACTCAGTTATTTGCGCTTTTTATAGCCTACTTTGCACAACACGATTTCTTTTGATACTCGAAGACAATTTATGTAAAAGTTACTACAGTACGACAACTTGAACAGTAGACCATACTGTGTAAGGGTAGTCTCGTAATAGCCCTCTCAAGATAAATAAGTTGCTAATATAATGAACAGTAGCATACTCCATATACTGTATGTCTCTAGGGGAAAAAAAGCTAGAGAAAGACAGTCGGATAATCCACCAATCGGTTAATAGGGTGACGGATAATTGGGATTCTACTGTAATGACTTGAGTGAACAACAAGCTCTTTACTAATTTGTTGAGATCCATTTGTTTTTTTTTTTTTTTTTCAAAATAAAACAAAATAAGTCACATAATATTTGCGAAAACTGTCTTTCATCTCTAATATTTGATAACAGGGATGCATCTATAAATTTTTATTAGCATATTAGTGACTCTCAAGTCGTACAAGGAAATGTCACTTACATACCTTTGTAAATCTGTGTTTGATATAATCCTAACGCAGAAAAATTTTTCAGAAACAAAAGTGAAACATTGGTAGAAAATGAGTTGACACTAATATTAATATAAATTGTAATTGTAACTGTATTCTTAATATTGTAGTTGTAATCCCCTGGTAGACTGGAAGAGAAGGCCTGATGGCCTTATCTCTACCAGATTAAATAAGTATATACCTTATACTACTGCAGACTTTGACATCTTTATTCGTTAACACTTCAACTCATACACTCCCAACTTGTCATAATGTATTTTTGAAAAAGTCTTATCACTGTATTTTAGGACTAGAATGTATTTATTGTTAAGAAAATTCTCTGTTACAGCAAATGCACTACAACAATCTGCTAAATGTGGCAGTCAAAGTGTTGGTATGAGAACTGCAGTAGAAATTGATTTTATTCCTATTGAAATGGACATAACACAAATAATAAAGTGTTATCTCTAATAAGTCATTTCACTATGACAATACTATTTATTAATCCATGTCTTCTGTATTCAATAAACCACAACAACAAGTATGATATCACCTTTAATGACCTTCGTTCTACTTGTAGCATTACTGCATATGCTTCTGTGCTGAGCAAGGAATAAATATGGCCACCGCTGCCGAGAATGCGGTACTCTCCAATATACACTTACTCTGGTTTAAACTACCTATTGACAGAAGGTTTACAATGTAGTTTCGTCCACTCCAGTGCACTTACCCCGTGGATTCCGCACAATAGCGTCACATTCAACACAATCCACAAAATGCTCAAGACAAGTAGTGTCCAGTAGTGTCGTTCATGAAAATTCTCCATCCATTCCGAATCTGGTATCTGTCCTGTAACAAATATACACTAATGAGCAGCATGTTTGTGTGCCTCTGAACTACAAAAGCAAATTTAATTTTACTACTAGGCCTGTAGCAGTGGCGTCACGGTCTAAGACCTAGAACTCGCGTTACGGAATGCGTGCTGGTTCGAGTCCTAATGGGGGAAGAAATTTTCTCATGAAATTTCGGCCAGTGTATGGGGCCAGTGCCCACCCAGCATCATGATCCACTTGGGGAGCTACGATAGGTAGCGAAATCCGGTTCCGAATACCAGCTATAATGGCTGGGGCGATCATCGTGCCAACCACATGATACCTCCATTCTGGTTGGATGATCGTCCACCTCTGCTTCGGCATGTGGGCGTGAGGCCAGCAGCTGCCTGGTCGGTCTAGGCCCTTCAAGGGATGTAGCGCCATGGATTATTATTATTATTATTATTATTATTATTATTATTATTATTATTATTATTATTATTATTATTTTTATTACTAAGCCTGTATCTTCACCAAAGATTAAGTTATATCCTAGATCATATATGTAACAGATAGGTCATCACTATGTTAAAATCGTTTGCACTTTGAAGAGAACAACCGCCAGGATCGCCACCCGTCTGCCGTAAACAAACACGAGATGGCAGTACAGTCGTTAATGCAATTCAAATGGGAATTATGACGTGACTCCTTATGTAACAACTTGATGGCAGCATAGTAAACCTGACTAAAGTTGTTAACGTCAAAGCCAATAAGGCCGATCTATCTGGGGTATATATGATCTAGGGTTATATCAGGTCACGATACTGTATATTAGCCTATATTGTATTGTATTGTATTGTATTATTCGTAAAGTCATCTTTTTGACCCTCGTACCAAAAAAATAACCTTTGCAAACTTCTCATAAATAACTATTATGTTTTTACAAGAAAGAATTATTTATTTATTGAAAGTTTTAACACAACTCTATATAAAAACAGTTTCATTCATGCTGGTCTTCTTATGTATAATAGCCTACCAGATTATCTTAAAGAAATATCTCCACATCAAAAATTTAAGAAAGCTCTTTACAAAATTTTAATCAAAAACTGCTTTTACAGTATGAACGAATTTATTGAAAATTGTCACAACTGAATAGAAAAAGAATGCCTTACTTAAAAAAATATTACTTCCTCTTTTCCAGATCCTGACCTCGAGAAGGATGTTTTCTCATGAAGGACACGTTGGTTGAAATTGACTCCATGCTACTAAATGAAATTTCCTGACTTCAAGACATACTTCAAACAGAACTTATAGCTGAAATTGACCAACCTGTAGTTTTCTTCAATCACGTCCCAAGTTTTGTATATTTGTATTTGTGCTGATTTTTAATTATAGTTATTACTTTTATGTATATTATGTAATTAATTATTAGTTTGTAAATATGACATTTCCCATATCATGTATATGATCAGTGGATGCAATAAATGATTATGATTATGATTATGATTAGTTATGAGAAAGGTGGAAGTGAAGTTGAATGAGAAAATTAGTACCATGAATAGTAAACTGACTGTAACTGAGAATAAGAGACCTGGAGTAGGACAATAAGGGTGATAAATTAAGAGAGATAAGTAAAATTAAAGGGACATACAAGACATAGTTAAGAGCAGGTATTAAGATCACGATAGTCCGTGTTTTAAGCTGTAAATAGTGTAGGTCTATGTAAGAGACTGCTGGCCCGAATACAGAAATGTGAAAGGTCAGCAAACGTTGAAAAATATAATATCATAATTATAATCTTGAAACACTCTGTATAGGTACATACAAAGGGAAAAAAGTTCGGATTGTATTTGACTGACCTAGATACAAATGTACCAGTACATGTAATATACCAGTAATAATAAATATTAACCTAACCTTAAACTAAGTGTACATTATATAACTTAAGGTGACCTCCTTATTCAATTTCATATTACCTGTGTATAAGGCGTAGAGCAAGAATGCGATGCACGAGCAGGCGAATGTGGATGCTATCTGTGGAGTAAAAGACCAACCATATTACAACAAATGAATAATGTTCAATAATATAATACTATTTTATTTCTCATCATACAAAAAGCGTCAGGATATAATTAAGTCCATATCTGGACTACTTCCTCGGTAGAGCAAAAAATGGGAGGGACTGGACAGTTTTATTTAATGGCGAATTTAAGAACTGTTATTCCTGATTTACTTCAGTTATATTTATCAGAAAGTTCCACCTGTTATTTTGATGTGCTTAGGCTATATTTCAAATTGGTTTAGATTAACTGTTTAAAGGCGCAAAATAAATAAAATTATGTTTGTTTATATGATAGATTCCTCTTCATATTTTCATTTTTCATTTCATTTATTATATTCCATAGATCTTACATTAGCAATGCAGCTTTAAGATGTGGAACAAGTCAATATTACAATTACAATTTTTACAAATGTTTATAATTTTTACAATATTTTACAATTTTTACAGTTTTACAATTTTGTAATTTTCTACAATTTTTTACAATATTTTGGCGAGATGTAGTGAGATGTGGTGAGGCCCGAGGATTCGCCAAAAGATTACCCGGCATTTGCCTTATGGTTGGGGAAACCCCGGAAAAAACCCACCCAGGTAATCAGGCCAAAGGGGGTGAAATGAAGTGAGGCCGAGGACTCGCCATAGACCATCAAATTAAACTTTACATCCACTTAACATAGTGTCAATTAACAATAAATTTAAATTTTTAATTTCCCAATTAAAAATAAAATAAAAGATAGTAAATATCACAAAAAATGTTTCAGTTCTCACGTTATACAGAATGAGGCAAACAAGAATTGACCCTGGTAATGTGCTTGCTCGCCACTCGCTGCCAGTCACTCTGTTCTCTGACAAATGACATACTGACACTTCATACCGGTATGAATAAAATTGAATCATTCCGAGTCCTCATAATATAGATTGTTGCGACATAATTCCTGGCCTGTCTTGAAGATCTGACTTCACACTTCTCATCTATCTTGTTTGCGTATCGTCAATATTTTCTGTCAGGGATCTCTTTGAATATTGTCTTTTTTTTACTGTTCAAAACGGAACCGGTTTCACGCCACTCCTTAACAAGTTACGGACGTATTGCTTAGACTTACATAGTCGAGGAGCCTGGGAAAAATTTTCCATCTGCTCAAAAAAATACTTATCCCCCTTTACCAGAACACCATAGATTTATGGATTAAACTTTATAATGACATGATTTCGAAGCATCTATATTAAAAAAAAACTGTTACATTTAAGTTCAAATTAAAAAGAAAATAATTATGTATAATACGCTATTTAAATTACTATCATATTTTTGACTGACATATTTTAATTATCGTATGATTTAATTATATTTGATTTTGATTAATTCTATTCTCAGTTTACTCTTTTATTATCAAGTTAACCTACAAAACTTTCATTCTGACTTCTTACTAATATTAAATGCTTACTAAATATAATACTGGAGTTATTTTCATTTCAAGTAGGCTATAATATTACCTTCCTTTCTTGGAAATAATGTATTAAGCAACTCTATGCTCAATTTTCACCCCGAACACGAGTTCTACTCATACGGGAGTTAGAACATATTGTTATCTAAAAGTTGTTTCTTTAATATTAATCTTATTAAGATAAGTCTTCCCCTCAACCCATTAAGAGCAAATGCTGAATAAATTTGGTACTGTACTCTGGGCTCATTTCGCTGGCATTATCACCTTCATATCATTCAAACGCTAGATAACCATTACAGTTGATAAAACATCGTAAAATAACTCAATTAAAAAAGGACAAGTTTATTTTCGTGACATATATTTCATAATATTTCGCTTCTTTTCTTATACTGGGATTCAGATACATTTACAAATGCTTGTCCTGATATAATAAATTATTATTATTATTATTATTATTATTATTATTATTATTATTATTATTAAGTAGGTTTGTAAATATATTGCTGTAAATAACTGTACATAGACCTAAGAAAAATGTTGTTTTTTATACACTCGAGAAACTATGACACATTATATTCTATCCAACTAATATTTACGTTTGCCCTTAATGCGGAGGTTTATTTTTTTTTCCCTTGCTGGGTCTGTATTCCGTATTACAACAGCTCCATTCGACTGACATACTGTAGTACGGTATGTGCATGAAAGCAGAGGACTACCTTCCCAGTTGCTTTGTAAACATTGTTCTATCCTTGTGCACATAACTTAGGAGATAATGTGCCTCAACTTCGAAGTCTAGTCATTACATCGGATAGACACGACAATGGATACAGGAATTTCGCACTAACGTACATAAAGAGCGCCCGGGCCCACATGCACGCACATACACACTCACGCACATTAGATTACATTCAGACACACAAACATACATACATGCATGCTAAGACTATCATGCCCAGAAATCACTTTTCTGCGGTGAGGGAAGCGAGACGGTATGTGACGGTATGGAATACCGTCACTGGTTTCTATGGTCAGAAAACATACCGTTAGTGAAAAATGACATACAGTCACTGAAAAAATGTGATCGTAAAAATTTGTTTATACATTTCTTCACAACAAAGAATACTATCTGTTTGCTTCGTAAATCTATACCACAGCCTTCTGGAACTGTATTCAGCGTGTATTTAGACATGCTTATTTGATAAGCTCAACCCCTGGAATGCTTACAACGGTAGTATTTCAAGTATAGAAGGCTGTGGTCTGTAGCTTATGGTGGCCATTGTTGCCAATTTAGTGACTGCCATTTTTTGTTACACTTTTTATTAATAATTAAGTAAGGCACTTTGAAGCTTTAACATTATTTTAAATTATAAGTCTCAATGGACATTGTAAAAATATGATCCATTAAATAACCGAAGTAACTTGAAATTATTTTATTAAGAAATGTAATGTGTTGCGTAAGCTTCAAAGATTCGCGTTACTGACGGCAAGAACAATTTATTGTATACATAATATTTTATGTCTATGTTGTAAGGGAGGAGGTATGCCTTTTTTAAATCGAGGTATGCCAGAGGAAAATCTTGGGATAGCATACCGCCTCTGGTTTTTTCCCACTTCCCTCAATGCTTTTCTGTGTGAAGAATGATGGAAGTCGTACAATCACCAGGAACATTACTACGACTACTTATTACTAACATCAAAATAAGCCATTTTTTATCTCATGAAACGTACCTGCGCATCAGGAGAAGAAGAAAGTGAACTGAGATGATTCCCTCCCGCGCTACCTTCTACTCATAGCTAGCGAGCTCACTTACCCCCACCATAAGGTTCTTACTATGTGCTACGGCGCATGCAAGTATTTGGTTTCACGAGATAACGAATGACCTACACAACAATTTTATTATGATCATTAGCACCTATGGTGCAACTACAGTATACAAACACCACCATCAACACTATAGCTATAATCACCATCACCATCACTACAGCTACAACTACAATCATCACCAACAACTCTTTATGCTACTTAGTCCGTTATAATTGTTATAAATCATGATTTAATAGGGATTGTTGAGGGGTTCGAAGTTTAATTATTATCTTAAGCAGCTGACGTGCACAATAATGACCACATTAGTAGTCAAGATGCTTCTGAAAGTCTAACGTTGCTGCGTTGATTCATAGTCTTCACAAGATTGGGCATAGAACGGGCCAAATGGTGAAGATTTTAGTGGAGTTAAGTTGAGAACGTTAAAACTAAACGTGAAGGCGAATATGGGGAGAAGGTGAAGGCATTATAAAGTAATTTCCCTGTATCAAACTGTGTCAGTGTTCAGAGAAGAATTGCGGTTATCATTTCGGAGTGTTACACTTACCATTCCTAGCCATCCTAAGACAATGGATCCCCTCTTCAGAGAGCAGCAGCAACCGCAGGCTCGATCCAGCACTGGGACGCCGGGTATTTGCAGCGGCATTATTCTTGTCTTGTCTGTAACAGCCGATGTAACTCTCACCTCATCTGACAAGGAATGGTCGCTATATGGAACCACAGTCTACTATATACAGTCACGAAGCTAAATATGTAATAAATATGCATCCATAGATAGTTGTTAACCACTAGGATCGCTATCGCCTCATTACACATAATACGAAATAGTACCTGCACAGTCTATTGTTCCTAGCAACCTCAACAACTCAAGCTTCGTGACTGTGATGGAACCTCGTTTCAATTATATCTATGATAAAGACCTAATTTACATGGCCCACTTGATTTACACTTAGATGTTGCAAAAATTAAAACATTGTTGATAATAAGTTTGTATGATTTTATAATAACAGAACACTGTGTTGATATAATTATTATATCCTACTATATTATCATCTTTTTATTTTTTATTTCGTATAAATAATTAAATTCTTTAGTGATTTTTTCCACTGTATATTTTTGAAAGAATGAAATAAAATATTTCATTATTTATTTATGTATTTATGTGCCTACTTAAGGTACGATCACACGTCGCTACTTTTGCAGCGCTGCAGTACAACTCTTGTACTGCGACGTGTGAACAACGGTGCAACCCGAAAAGTAGCGACTGCAGAACTTGCTGCCCACTACTTTTCCATGCTGCGCGCAACTTAAAAGTAGCGACGTGTGAACAGGGTTCTCAGGGTTGCAGCCGCAGCATTTTTGATATCGGTTTTGTTGAAACTTTTGCTGCGGTTGTAACCAGTGTTACCACCCAAATGTGCCAATGATACTTTTATCGTTTGGATATATTTTAATGTTAAATGTGATAAAAATAAATTATTTGTAACAGTTATTAAATACACAACACAGTCTGAGCATAATTCATTTTTTAAATTTTCCGTAGCGTAGTTCCAAATAGGAGGGTTGCCAACATTGATTACGTGAATATACTGCTGATTATCATTTAAGTATATAGGCGTTTTTAAAAGCTTTATAGTAAAAATAATGTCAATTTCTGAATACTAGATACGACAGAAAAGCAAATAATAAATAAGGAAGCTTTCGCATGAGTTTCTTAATAATGCGAACATAACCACAAAATGTATATTGAGAAGTCAACACTGAGATGGGAATCTGCAGCATGACTGCGGCTGCAAAAGTAGCGCCTTGTGTGTGAACAGACTCGCAACCTCCAGTTGCAACTTTTGCAGCACTCGGGTTGCGCAGCACGAAAAGTAGCGTGCAGCGCACTACTTTTGGCTTACGTGTGAACACGACACGCAACTTTTGCAGCTGCAGTATAAAAGTAGCGCTGCAAAAGTAGCGTCGTGTGACCGTACCATTACTTCCCTACTTATTTACGCATTTTCTTATTTATTTATTTCCTTACCTATTTATTTATTTATTCATTTATTTATTTAATACGTATGTAATCTCACGTGCCTTCCTTCGTCAGAGCTGCATTCACAAAAGGATCTTAATAGGTTCATTTTCAAGACTTCAGGCTATTGCTTGAAATGCCAACTAAGTATGTCGTAAGAGATTATGACGTCACTCGGAAGTTGTAAACGTTGGTCAGTGCTAGCCCAGCCCATAAGTCCTATCATTCATAATTATAAGCATTTTCCTTGACGTTCTCTATCAAGGCGGATCTACACGATTCAGCTTTTCTTTCAACTTTACACATTCAAGCAATGCATGCAAGATTGATATATATATATATATATATATATATATATATATATATATATATATATATATATATAGGGGAGATTGTTGTACCTTTAAACACTTTTCACATTTTATTTTTTTTTTTAATTTTGGGAAATGATATTTTTTTAATTAAAAATACTTTAAATAATTATTGAAGATTCCTTTACAACTTCGTGTATATATTTTACTGTTCTACACATCTATTAAGGATGGAAAAAATAAAATGTAATATGTTCAAAGATACAACAGGTTCATGTACCTTAGAACATACCCTCTTGTAAGTTGGAGCACATGTAATATAGGTGGGAATATAGTTCTAAGAACTGACAATCATATTTAAAATGTATTTGCAATCATAAACCAGAGAAGGCTTCTCTGATTGAGATTTTATTTTCTGGAAAAGCAATAACTGCTTCAACAGCTTTCTTCAAGGCATCCGGATCAATTGGAGACCTCCTAATTCCAGATTTAGTTCGTGGCATGATCTTAAAATAAAATAAAAACAAAAACCAATAGTATTATGTACCTTGGAACATGTTCCGTGGTACAAGATGTTCTGTGTTCAAAGGTACAAGAGGGTGCACGTTTAAACAAATGTGGCTACCAAAACTATAGATTCGAATAAATCATGGAATGTAAAATATGTTATTATTCACCAGATAAAACAGAACACGTTGTACTTAATGGATGGTAACAAATGAAATCTGGTTTTATGTTAGATAACATATACCAATGAACGAAATATTTACTTTTGGTACTAAAAATATTCTTTCGTTCACAGAACTCACACTTTGCAATAAATCAAACTGAAACTACGACCAGAGCTACTTAGGGGCTTTCTCTACAATCTACTTCAGTTTGAGTCCTCTAGGTAGCAGCAAAAATTAAAAAAACAAAAAATGTTCAAAGGTACACTATGCTAAAGGTACAACAGTCTCCCCTATATATTATATTATATATATATATATATATATATATACACACACACACACGTAATGAAGATGATGTTCAAAACAGCGCACCATGTAGACACAAAATATTCATGCATCTTAATTGAACGCGCATTTTAAACTTCATTCTTCCAATAGTTTTTCCAGATTGCACGCGTACGTGCGTGGAAAATTGAACCGCGCAGATGTAGCTTTACGTCTGCACATCCGTACTAAATAAGCGCCGGGCATGACAGCGGCTCCGTGCAAACGGCCAGAGCTTCTCTCGCTCTGCAAGGCACTTCAATTCCAAGCCAGAGCAGAACGCTCACGCAGTGGCGAATTCACATTACAGCTACTTTCCCTGCATTAATATAACAAGAGCCACGGTTGTTCTATTCATTCAGTCTGTCAGTGCATATTAGTTTATAAAGGATATTATATCAATCCATTGTACAGTGCAGACTTTTTAACACTCTTATTAATTTAATGAAATAAACTTCGCTCTACACACATATACACACAAATCATTAGGCTATATGCACAATGCTTTAACAATTACATAATAGTATTAATAATATATACATAATATGTTTATATGGCTCTTACGGTAGTGGCTAGAAACACTTTTGTTTTATAAATTTAATTTGTACTCTCTAGCTAGTTAGCTAGTTAAATAAATAAAATAAACATAATAACAAAATTAATAATAAACATTCTCTTACAACTTTTTTTGTATTAAAAAACTATTGTAACAAAATCGTATTTCTATCAATCTGAAATCAATAAATATTTGCTATTGAAACAAAACTTTTTCAAACTCAATAACCAAAATAACTATATGGTTGTTTTCCGAGATTTATGAGATCGTTTCATTTGCAGAAGTCGTTTAATGTTTGGAACAAATGAATTAGCCATGTTCAAAATATAATTTAGGTTTTCGTTTGACATACAGCTTCTCAGGAGGGTGCATCTTCAAAGTTCGCCATCCTACTGCAGAGTGAACCACTGCAATGACAGCGAGTGACGTACAGTATGCAAACGTCACACCGCTCGGGAGAAATACTCTTTAAAGTAAACAGCGCTCATTTCTCAGAATCACGTAATGTGCCCAACCCTGTCCTAAATGAAGAAACCGTTACATAGGTGGAATGTTTTTTTTTTTTAGTTATTTAACGACGCTGTATCAACTACTAGGTTATTTAGAGTCGATGAGATTGGTGATAGCGAGATGAGGCTGAGGATTCGCCATAGATTACCTGGCATTCACCTTACGGTTGGTAAAAACCTCGGGAAAAACCCAACCAGGGCCCCGAAGCGTGGATCGAACACGCGCCCGAACGCAACTTCAGACCGGCAGGCAAGCGCCTTAACCGACTGAGCCACGCCGGTGGCTCGGAATGTTTTAGAAAGTTGAATATTTAGCTGTATTTATATAACCAAAATCAAATGGGTAAGTACATTGAAAGTTGATACAGAATGTGAAGTTGTACATGGTATGCATCATTCAACCATATACATATGCTATGAATCATTATCTGCTACACGAATTTCGAAATAGCGAATTGAACATTTTGGAAATGGATGTCATATAAATACTGTCAATGTCGAATTATGACAGTTTGCATGTCAATACGGTAACGAAATAATAACTTTTGAGAATTGTTTGAGAACATAAAAATGGTAAAATAACGTATTTCCGAGCTTTTATTTTAAAAGTAATGTATCTAAGTACTACTTATACAGAGACATCACTTTATTTTTACCAACATTTTTAACATTAACCTGGCTATACTCGGAAACACTGTTGCCCCCTTCCATTACAGGAGTTTGATGTTACTAGTGCAATATGTAAACAAATCATTTTACAAGGTATAGGAGGAGAGAAAAGTAGTGTATCCATTTATGTTGTAGGGAAATACGATATTACGATTTTCAGTTTGATCATCACTTTTACGGAATTTATCAAAATACAGTAGAGTAGTAACATTTTTTTTCAAAAACTCAACTTTTCAGGCGGCTATGTTCGTTATGTAATGTCTACTTTATCAAGCATATCAATTATTGATGCCAACATACAATATAGAGAGTATATTTAAATTGAGGGGCTCATAAGTAAAGGGCTGTAAGTGCACTTAAGTTACTTTTGAGGAAATGGGGTTTAAATATTTAAGCTTTCGTAAAATCGGTGAAATTTTTATTTAAATTTTAATGTGTGATGCGATTAAAATATCCCTTTGCCACTAAAATTTTAGATACTTTTGCTTACACTGGATGCACTTAACTCATGTTATTACAAATGTCACTAGCATTCCTTTTCTTCTAGCACCTCAATTCAAAAAAAGCTAATCTGAATTTTTAAATAAGTTGCTGAAAATGGTTGCCGTTCATTACAATGCAGGTTTAATTCAGTACGCATATTATTAAAAACATTTTGAAGGATATTCTCTGAAGTTGAATTTATCGTTTCTTGAATATAATTTTTAGTACGATATTATTAATATAGGTTCTTTCTTCTATAGAAAACGCAATCATATTTATGAAACACACTATACACTGCAGTGTTTACTTCACTGCTTGAAGACTTCGAATGCAACAGCGGCCATAAGTTTGTGTGTCTGACGGGAGCAAGGACATTAGTGAAGGGGTAAGAGTGAAGTACATTCAGAAATGCAGGTACAATAAAAATGCAAGTAAAAATAAAATGATGTCCCTGTACTTATATACTTACTGGCTTTTAAGGAACCCGCAGGTTCATTGCCGCCCTCACATAAGCCCGCCATTGGTCCCTATCCTGAGCAAGATTAATCCACTCTCTACCATCATATCCCACCTCCCTCGAATCCATTTTAATATTATCTTCCCACCTACGTCTCGGCCTCCCCAAAGGTCTTTTTCCCTCCGGCCTCCCAACTAACACTCTATATGCATTTCTGGAATCGCCCATACGTGGTACATGCACTGCCCATCTCAAACGTCTGCATTTTATGTTCCTAATTATGTCAGGTGAAGGATACAATGCGTGCAGTTCTGTGTTGTGTAACTTTCTCCATTCTCCTGTAACTTCATCCTTCTTAGCCCCAAATATTCTCCTAAGAACTCTTTGTTTTAGATACCGGTACTTAAAGTATCTAAGTATCTAAAAAAAATTGTGTAACTAAATCTACGACTTTTCAATCTGAAAAGGAATTTTACAATTGTTACATTTGTTCGGATCAAATTTCTGTACATTTAACGGTCAAAAACTAATAAATTGAAGATTTTTTCTACATATGGAATGTAAATGGATGGCATCACATCGGATAGTAATCCAAATACAATACATATGGTAGGTAATTTACACAAGAAGTTCATTAACTTTGTCATTGCCAGATTTTTATTTACAAATTAAAGTTCGCATATTCAAAGTTCTGTATCTTTCCCTCTTCATGCAGTTCTGGCAATATTTAAATCAGTGATATACTGTATTTTCCAATTTCTGTATGAATTCGAAACTACAAACATTGTGTAAGACGATTTACCTCTCTAGACGAGTAGCAACAGCTTCCTAAACGCACACACTACACTGACAATCCTTAGTTACTTAGTAAGTAAGTAGGAAGATAAACTCTTTTTGTACAAACTTGTGACGTCAGAGGACACACTCACCTTCACAGAAGGAAATACAGCGCTATTGCGTTGGAGAAAGACGTTCCTGGAAATGCCCAGCAGCTGGTGGTTCTGCGAACGATTGCGTCACTCCTGTCGTGCATGGTGCTGCCTTCCGGCGGCCCCGCTTCAACTTGATACAGTGAATCCCAGACTGTAACTGCAGGAAGAATGTGCCCTGACCGCCCGTGGATTGCGAAGGCTTGCAGGCGTGCAGCGCTTCAGACTTGAAACTCAAGGACTGAGCTATGAATTAAATGCAGCTATTTGCAAAGGCGGTTTTCCACCAAATGGACAAAACAGAAACTCATGTCGATCGCAATACAACTGCGACTATTTACAAGACAAATTGGAAACTCGAAACTTTTGTGTTTGTTTTCAGAGTCCCGATCGAAGGCGGTAAATGTCGAAGGGTTTTGCATTTGTTTAAAAACTGTCTGTGTAGTGGAAATAGACTGCTGTGAAGAGAGAACGTAGCCTAACCGAAATAACAGAAAAAAGAAAATGTTGAACAACAATTTAATTGAAATATGCTAATTTATGGAATGCAAAATATATCAACTGAGGACCTAACATTCTAAATGTGCTAAGTGCCGAAACAATTTTCTAAGATATTGATGAAAAACACATTGCGAAGTATATGTTGAGATACCTACAACACCATCTTTTGGCGCACGAATGATGTTCATATTTTCGGTGTTGTTAAATATGGTTTTAATTTATTTTAAAATAAAAGGAATAGCTTCATTATAACGTGACTATGTAAGTATTCGAATATGACGCAAGAGGTCACTTTCAAACTTCAACTAGACTTACGTAGACCTACTGTAGGTGTATGTAGTACTGTAAATGTTTCTAATACAAAAATTTCCACAAGTAAAACATTTGCTATGCGTTCCCAGTTTAGGAAATGGCACTGGGTATGGTATATAGGCGTCTTCTTAGCGGATATCATCCTCCTTTGTAATATAATTAAAATAAGTTACGTATTTATGTATTTTCTGGTATAAAATAACAAGTAAATCTAAATACTGTAACTAAGCATTGAATTACATAAAAACGTTTTATATTGTTTATACAAGAATGCCCTTTATCACTTATCCTGTTCAACATCTACATAGAGGATTTTGTGAAGAACTATTTTCAGAACATGGGAGGAATGATAGGAAGAAGAATAAAGTGTATAAGATTTGCTGATGATATGGCGTTGTTAGCAGTAGAGCAGTGGCGACTCGTGATATTTTTTGTTTGTAGGACGTGAGATTGACGACTGATGACCAAGACAGAAACTAATATTAATAATAATATAATATTAGTAATAATAATAATAATAATAATAATAATAATAATAATAAAAGAGCATGCAAAATCAATACAAGTAGGCCTATGTTAGTCTTTGACTCACCATTCTGGAACTGACAATTTATTAGTAGTAAAGTTCGATTCTCCTTCCCTTTTTAGTTGCGAAGATGGCTACTAAGCCATTGTACTGCCCGATATTTACCGATGCTCCGTCGTACGTTTGCGCAATTAAATTCTTGCTACAGTTAAATTCTTCTAAATGATCGAATACAACTTCAGATATTCTTTCGGCTGTCCTGTCATCTGAAAGTCCTGTTAATTCTTGTATTTATTACAGCTTCTTTTATTTATTTTTATGCTATTTTGTTTTTATTCATTTTATTTTGTATATTATATCATTTTAAATTATTTATTATTTCGTTTATTCTGTTCTTTTATGATGACCAGTGAACTGCATTTAAGGAGGCTGCAAGGGTACTTGAAAATTCTTATTGTAGTCTCTGACAGGGTCTCCATCACCAAGAAAGAAGGGTCGTAGTATTAGGATACGCGGTCATATCCTCAAACGCGGCTAAACTCAAGCAATACCCTACCCTCTGCACCCTCTCCTGTCCACTAACTTCACTGCTAGAAATACCGTTTGCTGTAAGATATTTGGATGGTTCCTCGGAAATTATTTCTGAGCTGTGCAGTGGCGACAACTCACGACAGAAAGTGGAAGCTTAAAGGAAATTAATACGTCGGGACGCATTGAAAATCAAAAGTTGTAATTAAAATGTTTTCTATCCTCAGAGGCACGAAATTAAACTGTAGGATCATCCTCATATCTTTCATGGAGGAATCGCCACTGTAGAAGAGGAGACAATGCTAAGGGATATGCTACTGGAGCTAAATGACAGCTTCGAGCAGTATGAGATTAAAATAAATACAAACAAGACGAACACCATGGTTATCGGAAGAAAAGTAAAGAAGGTAAACGTGCGAATTTTAAATGAGGCATTAAAGCAAGTGAACAGTTTTAAACACTTGAGTTGTACTATAAACAGTAACATGACTTGCTGCTAGGAAGTCAAAAGGAGGATAGCAATGGCAAAGGAAGCGCTTAATAAAAAAGAACATATTCTGCGGACCTCTGGAAAAAAAAACTAAGGAAGAGACTAGTACAGTGCTTTGTGTGGAGTATAGCATTATATGGCGCAGAAACATGGACATTATGACAAAGAGAAATGATGAAAGGATTTGAAATGTGGATCTGGAGAAGAATGAAGCGTGTGAAGTGGACAGACAGAATAAGAAATGGAGCTGTGCTAGATAGAGTGGAGGAAGAAAAATGCTCAAACTAATCAGGAATAGAAAAAGGAAATGGCTGGGTCAGAAACTACCTATTGAAGAGTGCACTAGAAGGAATGGTGAACAAGAGAAGTTCGTGGCAGAAGAAGATATCAGATGACAGACAACATTAAGATACATGGATCGTATGCGGAGACTAAGTGGAAGGAGGAAAATAGGAAAGATTTGAGAATGCTGGATTTGATGTGAAAGACCTGCCTTTGAGCAGAAAACTATGAATAAATGAGTGAATATTGCTTATAAATAGAGTTATATATTAGTTTATTATAGCTATAATAACCGAATAAATGAAATGGAATTATTTGTGTTATTTTATATATTAGAAAATACAAAAATGACTTATTTTAGTTACAATACAATCAGGGAGGTTGTCCGCTAAGGCACTTACATACCCAACGCTATAGGACGCGATCAGAATGCACAAGTTAAACTAGGAAGTATATACACGATAATACAGGGACATCATTTTATTTTTACTAACATTTTAAATATTAACTTGCCTATACCTCTGGATCAACGCCGTTTGCTATCCCCTTCCACGACTGGAGTTCTATTATACTGGCATAATATACAAACAAATCACTTTACTACGTATAGGAGGGAAGAAAAGTAGTTCATCCATTTACGTAAACTAGGAAATATTGCGCTTTTGAGTTTGATCATGTTCATTAGGTTTTTGTTTAATCAAAATATAGTACAGTATTAACAATCAGTGTTTTTACTCACGAACTGAGCTGTCCATGTGGACATATTCATTATGCAGTGTATATTATACTGTCTACAGCACATTAGCGTGCAATATAGAGAATGAAGTTAAATTGAAAAAAATAGTCATAATATGGATATTTAAACACATTTTTGAAAATGGTGGCCGTTCATTTCGATACAGGCTTCAGTTCTAATGTGCATATTATCACACTATAGATTATTGTATCTAATCCCAATTACCAGTTTCGTTCTTCGTACTAGTAACTCATGTTGAAATAATTCTGTACCTACTCTATAAAAGAGTACCTTACGTACTGTAAGTTCAATCTTCACTTCTGCCCGATCCGAAAAGATAAAATTACCCAGACATACTATCTACTATCCGTCCAAGTCGTTATGCCATAGGGTCATAGAAAGGGAGGAAATCACGTGACAGTTAATTACTTAACGAGGCCCTTTTATTTAAGTTATTCTAAACAGTTATATAATTTTACGTAGATGTCCAATTCCTAACAGAAATTAATGCTTTCAGAAAAGAGCTAAGAGAGCCCAGCCACTAGCTGGCGAATAAAAGCTGGTGGGGGAAACTGGGATACGACGTAGGCAAATGGATGACAGTACCTGTGCGAAAATGATTCAATATTGAAAGCTCTTTCGTCACTGGAAAACGCGAACATATTTTTGGAACGTACTGTTTACTATAACCGTAAGGCTTATATGACTGTATATGCTGTCTTGGATCTGTGTGGAAGACGGTTGAACTTCATTAGTAGAAGGAGTGGGAGTGAAGTACATTAAAAAAAACTCGGCTACAATAAAAATTGAAGTAAAAATAAAATGATGTCCCTGTAGAAAGCGGAGATTTTTCGTGTAGCCCCCAAAGTGTATTCCTTATATGTGTATATTACACTAGTATATACGATTTTCCTACTGATTCAGAGTTACACTCGGGCATAGGTTCGATTCCCGCTTGGGCTGATTACCTGGTTGGGTTTCTTCCGAGGTTTTCCCCAACCGTAAGGCGAATGTCAAGTAATTTATGGCGAATCCTCGGCTGCATCTCGTCAAATATCATCTCACTATCACTAACTACATTGACTCTAAACTAGCAAGTAGTTGATACAGCGTCGTTAAATAACCAAGTTGAAAACAGTAGGCTATATACAGAATTTAATTTTAATATCTCAAAGACAATATCTGTCTGATGAAATTATGTTTTCTATGGGGTAAAATAGTTGTACAGTACATCTCTGAACATTGCATAACATTGCAGTCCAATAGCGTAACTCGCCCGCCTGACATTCAGCGGACTTTCCTCGTTCTCTCTCGTTGAATGGTTGGTTCATGGTCAGCCGAGCATCAGCAAAAAACATGTAGCGTGAGAATATTAACAACGTTTCTTTCCATCATGAAAAACTGCATGATAACTGTTATTTCAGCCAACGCTGTTGAATCTTTCGCCTAAGTTCGATGTAGGCATAGAGGAAGCTCAAATCCGCAGACTTCTTCAAGCAGTGTTGCCAATTTAACTTTTTTTTTTGTTAAATCCACATTATTTGAAGGGGCATTTACTAGCTAGGAAAATACTAGAAATACTTATGACCTAAAAAAATAGCATATTTCATGACTTCGTCTAGCCAAAGATATTTACACATAACAAAAATTATTTCTACACTTTGGAATTTCTCGTTTGAGATCTTTTTTTCTCCACTATGTCCTAGGGTAGTGATCGACAGATTTTTGTCATCACTCTTTCCCTAGGTGAACAGGCGAACTGAAGCCGAAACAGAGAAAACGCAAAATTAGAATAGAGTTTACACTCTTTAAAATATACAAGTTTGTGTTTATCGTTGAATCTTTGCCAAGGTTTAATCCTTGTCTGCATTTGATATTACTATCTTTGCAGTCTTTGGATTTTCCAATGATGCACAAAATGGGACTATAACTTTTACCCTAGGACAGAGCGGAGAAGGAAAGATCTCTAAAGGCTCATTCACAATGAAAATTAAACATAACGTAAGTGTTAACTTAAGAATGTAAACGTTACGATAAAATCAAGAAGTCATACCATCATTCACGATGGGAACATAAACATAACAGCAAATCTATTTGGTAACCATGGAAACATAACAACGACGCCATTTCCTCATATTCTGTCGTATACTTCAGCGCTCCACGATTGTATTCTGTTTGCAAATCACGCAAGCATAAGCATAAAAGTTTGGAGTTTGCAAACTTTCATGTTAACGTCTTACGGTAATGTCAATGTCAGTGTTTATGTGAATCATTGTGAATGATCCCATTTGGTAATCTGGCCGCAAACTTCTATGTTTATGTT
The DNA here is from genome assembly GCF_040183065.1 of Periplaneta americana. Classification (NCBI taxonomy): domain Eukaryota; kingdom Metazoa; phylum Arthropoda; class Insecta; order Blattodea; family Blattidae; genus Periplaneta; species Periplaneta americana. The sequence goes on from NC_091127.1 coordinate 146,473,961, forward strand.
ACGGTTATTTTTAATTTTCATTGTGAATGGGCCTTAACGAGAAATTCCAAATTGTAGAATTTGATACACCTTCACAAATGCGGCTTCGTCTTTTGACTTTGCTTTGCAAACAATTACAGTAGGCCTATTTATTTACGATGTAATGCAAGTTATTTTGGATTGAAAACAGGGAATACAGATCTCAACCGACGCATGCTGTAGTTAACATAGCCTTTGAGATCATTTACTTTTGCTACATTTTTTTGTTATTTATTATCTGTTAGTCTGTTGCCCAGTGGTTAGTCTCTCTGCTTTCGAAGAAATAAAGCGGGCACGAGAGTTTTTCTCGGGATTCTTCCCTTTTCCCTCACCATTATCATCATTCCATCGTATATAGTTAGATTCGATATTAACCCTTGAGTACCACAATGTTTTTTTTATGTAACTGGAGCAGCAGGATCCTCAGAACTCACATTCCTAATGCGATCTTATTATTAAGGCCACAAAAACATTACAGCAGGTTAGTGATGACGTGGTTATACGCTACCTGTATCTCGTAAACATGAGGGAGGGGGTTGACTCGCTTTCCGACGCTCACGTAATACGTAGGTACAACCAAGGTCAAGGGTAGCCTAGCTAACCGAGTGAAATGACGTACACAGCGTCATAAAATAAATTGCATATTTAATCGTAAATTATACAAATCAAATATCTTTTCCAGTAATATGAACATTAGGGTTCCCAGACATATTGGAAAAAATTACGGGACATTTATCATGTTATCAGTTATCAGCAGGCTTCGAGACTTTGGACCCGATACAATAAGTTTATTGTGCATGCACTATAGGTTGTTGACTCGCTGCAGGTAGACAGAGATGTGTTGAGGTAACAACGTTGCTATTTAGAGTAGAGTACGGTAGTATGGGGAAACACACATATGTACATTCTGAAAGTAAATATACATTACACAATGATAATGTCAAAAGAATGTGAAAAACATTTATTCTCCTGTCTTTTATAAGCATTTGTGTTTAATTATACACAATGTTAATTGTGGAAATAAGAATGTAGCAATTTTAATTTTTTCATTTATCCTATTGGTCGTCTTTAGGAAGTGCAGTTACAGTACCGAAATGCAATGTACTACAAGATACATTCTCAGTGTCTCAAACGAAAATCTTTTTCGGTCATCTGCCAAAGTTTGTACTGTAGAAAGCTGCGCTCTACGTCGCATGACGTGATAGGAGCAAAACGACAAAAACCTAAAATCATTGCAGTCTCTAAGAGAGAGTCCTTTATTCTCGGGTGACTCTATGTCCACTAATTTGCTGTTATCAGTTACTTTTTACATAAAATTGATTTCTACTTCTGTTTTACACGTTCAGTAACCGGTGTACTTGATGTCTCATTAATTCTCTGCATCATTTTCTAAATTAATTTGAGGGCTTCCGGCATCTCTTGCTCTGACTTTTCTAACCGTGTAATAGTTTCAGACACAGTTTGTATGAAAACCAAATTATTCGTCAGAACCTTCAAATCCAGAGCGTTTTCCTTTGCGTATTTGTTGGCATCCATTCTACAGTACCCCCACCCACTGTACGCTTTACCACTTACTCAGTACGCCGTTATGCGGATTTCCCACTGAACTGCTCTATCGGGTCCGAAGTCTCGAAGCCTGGTTATCACTGAGTAAGTTTAGTATGCGCACCCATCAAATATGCCAATCTTTCAAGTTTACTACACTACTAACTAACTAAGGCTAAGTAAACAAAGAGTAAACAGAATTATTAGGGAGCAAATTTGCATTAAGTTTAAGCTTCTTTATGTAAGTTGGTTTCAAATTATTTTTACTAAGTTATTACGGAAATAGTTATAAAATACACTAAGATACTCGCAGTGACAATATTCTTATTAATCAATCCGCTTCATCTTGCAATATTTCTCTAAAGAATGAATTTCACTTAACAATTGTTTATTTTGAAGAATCATGTGAAAAGCAACACAATCCTCACTGAAGAATGATTTTACAACAAGCATTGATTTTACTATTTTTACAGACAATTTATTTTTCTCATCAGTCCATAGAGCGTTCATGCTAGAAAATAATCTTTCGACACATGCATTTGTTCCAGGGATACACATAATGAACTCCAGCACCCTCTTCAAATTTGAGAGTTCTCCTTCAGTACTTTTAAAAAGATCCACCCAGACTTCATCTAAACGTTTGGTGTTACCATCACTAGCCTTGAGAAATTAATAACTCACAATAATATTGTTTCATAACAGTCCATTTACAGTCACCTGCAATGATGAAGTGCGAAGTTTGTAATTTGTAATATGGAATATACATTGTAACTTTTCCGTTTTTTTTTTTTTTCTCAATTTAGAACTCTAAAATACGGGACGGAAAGCTGTCCCTAAGACTTTTCTCGGAACAACGGGACGCATTAGCGAAAAACGGGACGATCCCGTATTTTACGGGACGTCTGGGCACACTAATGAACATAAATATACATAACATATGCATTAATATTAACAGTAAATGAAAAGGTAATAAATTGATTGTGACCATATTATACATTATGTGCATATGTTTTATTACAATTAATTACAATACACATTTTGAAGTTTTCAAATGAAAAAGATCTTCTATTTTCCTTCAAGCATGATCTGTATTGAGAAAAAATTTCTCTCTACGTTACATGATGCGAAGGGGGCAAATTTAAGCTAAGAGGAGGTATTAGTGTTTCCTTTATGTGGGTTAATTTTTTAGTCTCCTCTAGAATCGTCTTGTTCATCTCGAATGATACAAAAAATAGAAAATCCTACATTTTTCTGGATAAAAAGTATTGTGTCTGTCTGAACTGAAGTTAGATGTTGAAGGCATATTTTCCTCCCTCTCTCTGTTTACGTAATGCAACATGTTTTTTATGCATCTTAGTTGCGATATGTTGTTCTACATAACATTTATGGTAGCCACCGCTTATTTTTGTTCCATAAAAGTTACAAACAATATTCCGCCCATCAGAGGAAAAATACTCACTGTCATAATCTGCCACAATTGTATCTGTTGTAAGTGTTTTCGGATGTCCTCGCTTATGCATGATTTGATTTCCGTCACAGCGTATTTCCTGCCTGCTGACCGTGTACCCACTGACGCATGACCTACAGCCGGCAGCGCAAGTTGTGTACTAACTCAGCGTTCTATTAACTTGACGAATTTTTGGCTAAACCTCCGGGTCTTACTGATAAACCTCGCGGTCCGTAACCCCAAGCCCTTCCCATATCTCCCGCCATAGGACATCTGTTTTACTCTCAGGACTTCACTCTAACCTATATTTAATTATTTCAAATGACAGATGGAAGGTGGAGAGTGATGGAAGAATGAAAGAGGGAGGCGGAAATACTTCGGGAGGGGGGGGGGGACCCCTCTATAACAGCGTTTCTCAAACTATGGTCCGCGGACCACCTGTGGTCCTCGAGATCTGCCTTTGTGGTCCTTCAAAAAAGACAGAAGAAAAAATAAAATACAAACGAATTGCGTATCATACCATAGGTGAAAATCTCAGAGTATGGAAATGACAAATGGCAATCGCCTTTCACTTTTCTTCCAGTACTGACAGTCATAATGAAATTTATTACCCTACCTGTCTACCGACTTCCCACTTTACTCTCAACAACAAAAGAGGTATTTAAAGCACTATCAACGTGGTGTTTCTCGCCATCTTTTCCCTGCACATCTGGCGCCTGTAACCCAGCCAGAGACCACCCGAATTCACAACAGAGGACCTTTTCATGTATTTATGAATGTCTTAATAATTTGGCGACACCCAGTCTGCACATTGAAACGGTCACGTACTGTACGTCGTACACCAATAATACAACTCTGAGGTCACAATTTGAAAATTATTTTCCAAGTAAACATGACGAATTTTTATGGGTTCGTGATCCCTTTCATTGCGATATTGAAAATAACTTTCATTGAGTGAAAGAGAACTCTCGAATGACACCGGACTTAAAATGAAATTCGAAGCGGAAGGTATGGTTAATTTCTGGATCTCAACATAAGTGAAAAGAGAATATAGTGAACTGTACAATGGTGCTTTAGAGATTATAATTCAGTTTGCTTCTACGTAGACTATCTGTGTGAGAAAGGGTTTTCATCACTAACTCTAATAAAAACAAAGTACCGAAATTGACTCGATGTATGTGACGATCTCCGACTTATCCTTACCAGCATACATCCAAGTATAGAACAACTGTGTAAGAATCGGCAGGCTCATCCATCTCATTAATGTGAGTACCAACATTTATTTATTTTTTTAGTTATTAGTTAAAGATTATCTAAACTCTAATATCTTGAATTATTGAAAAAACGAAAATGAATTTTCTTCTATTAACATTAACTTAATTAATTAATACTAATATGAAATGAATTGAATTAAATTTATCTTAATTAATTAATTCTATTTTAAAATATAAGTATAATGGTATTAAAATATGCTACAAAAATGATAAATTTGCTTTCGAAGGGAACAAGAATAAGGTGGTCCGCGGAACTGTTCTGACTTTAAAAAGTGGTTCCCACTTCAGAAAAGTTTGAGAAACGCTGCTCTATAACACCTGATTTGTCTGTTTGTTCAAAACTAATTCCATCACGGTCTGACCGGGGACCGAACCCGGACCACCTAGATGAAAACCAGCTTGAGCCAGACACGTGCTACTCATTTCTTATCCTAAGTTCTAATTTAAATTCAAGATACATTACAAGATCTCGAAAGATTATTATTTTGTAATGGAAATTACTCTATTGACTCAAGTGTTCCAGTACTGAAGTTGCTTTACTATTGATGGACGTTTATCGATTCGAAACCTGTAGATTTCAAGTCGAACAAAAGTCACATTAAGAATATCCACCTACTGAATTTCTGTTTCTCGTTTCCGACTTTGGTGGTTCTTTTGATTGCCGTTCAACTCAATTTTCACTTTTTTTTTTGTGAGTGACTCATTCTCCAAATGATGTGTCTGTACACACACAGTTTAGAGCTAGTTATTGACGAGTGTTTCGAGAAAGCACGGCCCACTCTTATAATTTCATCGTGGTCAATATTTCATTTTCTTTTGTTTCTTCATTTACGGCCAGAATGTTCCGCAAATGGTCTGATTCTTGCGGAATTTTCATCGGACAAATAAAATTCATCTCCCCAATGTATCTACTGATGATTGTGATTATTATTATTATTATTATTATTATTATTATTATTATTATTATTATTATTATTATCATCATCATCATCAACATGCTAATTTACTAAATATCTGAACAATTGAAGGACTGTTCCTATCCGAACTATGAAATTGTTTCGGAGCACAACTGGCAACACCGCGGTACTGCACGAACAGCGAGCAACTGGTTTGCACAGGTTGTTATTAAAATTACAGCGGTCATTCAGTCCCTACCGCTTCGCCATACTGAATAATAACATTTGATGCAGCTTTGTGAGCGTAACGTCAATCCACTGAACAACGCACAACTCGATTCTTTTTTTTTTTTCAACCTCGTATTTTTCACATATTCCGCGGTTATCCACAACTACCTTTCTTGCCTTCTGACAGAAGTCTTGTAAAGAAAATGTGTTCCTGTAAAGAAATAATCTTTATTCTCATGGCGTTACTTTAAATTTGGCGAAAAAGAAAGTAGAACTACCTTTATAAATTGGAACTTCGGACAACAACAGATGGCATACGTTACAGAGAATAACAAAAAAAATAAAGAATACTCGAATACAGCTTGTACTGTTTTGTATATTGACAGCATTGCTGATTTTTTACGCTGTAGTGAGACGAGTCAATTTTTATGCCTTCCAGGCAGGACAGTGCCAGTATTTTATTATTGTGCTGTGGTTTCGAGCGCCATAGATTTTATGCTTTCCGTTTTTTTCATTGTTTTTGTTCGGACAATAGGTTAGGTTCACAGCGACTTTTTGCTGCCTCTGTATTTCTGTATGGAATGATTTGAGAACTTCTATGAAGGTGGATATATTTGAGTGAGGACTATTGAAACTAAGGTTACCATGTGAAGAAATTCTATAGGAGGACATGGAATCTAAAATAAGAGGATATTGCTGAAGAACGGAGGTCTTTTCAAAAATTGGTATGAACAAAATTTATGAGCAAATTCTGGGTAACTGGACCCCGGACTCATTTCACCGGCATTATCACCTTCATCTCACTCAGACGCTAAGTAACTTACGATGCTGATAAAGCATCGTAAAATAACCTACTAAAATAAAAAATAAATTAACAAAATTAAAGACAAAAACAATGGCTCACCTTAGTCAGTTTTCTCACTAGTTGCTGGATCAATATTACATCTGTCCCTACTTATCTCTGAAGCCCACTTTGTGCACAAGAGCCTGAAGAGACAAACATATCTTGTAACAAATAACTATGGAACTGTTCACAGGACATGTCCTTGAAATTATATTTCACCATGATGATACCTCTGTCTGTCTCCGTTAGCATGCGATTTCGTTCTTTTGTCCATTGAGCAGATATTACGGAAAATCTCTCAACACTTCCATTGTGACTTGAGCTAAATAAATGGAATTGGCTTATTTTTAAGAGTTCTGAGAAAGTTTCAGTGCTCGCAGAACTATTGGAATTGAAGAATTTGCACCATTGTTTATCTAAACTTAAATATTTGTCCAAATTAACTTGATTAGCATTTCTTTGTACATTGCAGAATAAAATTGATTAAAAAAATAGCTTAGAATCATGAATAGTGACTTTTTAGAGTGTAAGAATTCAATGCATGTCAATAGGTGCATCATATTTTATGTTTTTTTATGTGCTCCAGCTTCAACCATTGAAAGCAGTTAAATTCTTTCATAGGTTTTCATCATTTGTTTAGATATTCTATGCACAATATCGCGCATTATTCAATATTCATATTAATTCTAGTTGAATTGCGAAATGCCGGACATTTCAATTTTTTAATGCTTGCCGGACAGGATAAAATTATTAAAAAAAGAGGACATGCCCTCCTTTTGCCGGACGGATGGTAACCCTAATTGAAACTAAGATTGAATTATTCAGAATGGAATGCTTCACAAGCTTCAGGAACTAAGGGTGTTATTCATAGACATTTCGCTATCCCGCGCTATGAGCGTGCTAAACTAGCCCCGGCTATCGACTGGTTACTTGTACAGGATTCATATCATATCATCGTATCATATCGCTAACACTGGTTTATGAATACGAAAAACGTTAGTTCGCTGATCATCCACCGGAAACACGCGCTAAGAATGTCTAGGAATACGACTCTAAGAGATTCTGAAACCTATACAGTAACTGTAGTGAGAAAAATGCTTTACCTCCAATGTACACGTCTACTAAATAGTCTGAAACTGTGATACTTGGAATGGTTGCCATACATAAAATCGTCCACAAAATCGTCATTTCAAAATCAAATCGAAACCACTGTCCACTTGAATCTTTGTAGAGGGATGACAGTCTTAAATGCTATTATTTTTTCATTTTTTTTTCTATATCAGTATTGTTTTAGATACAATCTACACCTTGTTATCTGCAGTGGCGTAGCTCTTAAGAGGTCTTTGAGGCTTAACTTACCGAAAAAATCTGAGTTATTATTCCTACTAACAGTAGGCCTATAAGTTTGTAATAACGATATATCGTAACACTTCGTTGCACCACAGTCTAGTATATACAGTCACGAAGCTTGAGTTTATGAGGGTACTAGGAACAATAGACTGTGCAGGTACTATTTCGCATTGTCTGTAATGAGGCGATACTAGCGATCCTAGTGCTGAGCAACTATCTATGGATGCATATTTACTACGTATTGAGCTTCGTGACTGCACTCCGATCCTTCCATATATTAAGTTCACAGTCATTCCACTATGGAGAGAGCAGTGCGAGCAGCGAGGCTTAAGGCAAAAAGCCTCTAAAGACATGGATACCACCTTGACTTGCAAGCTTGAGGGGGGCACCGGGGAGGGAGTATCGATTCGCTATACTGTGCTTCAACCACGAGAAAGTCTCTGCCGGATGAGACGAAGGGGAGTAATGCTGTGAATGAATGTTGATGTCATAAGATGTCATAAGGTCACACACGTGGGTACTCGTATCTCTATTGGCTCGCTGTCACAGCACAAACAATAACTTTGATACACACATTAAGGGTACACGGGAAGAAAGTTTCGAGAAAAATGAATTTTAAAGTTTAAGCACTTAATACTTAGTTATGTGTGTATTTAATATGAATTGACGTAGTGGAATGTCAAGAATGATGATTTCTTATTACTAGCTAGACCACATGATAGTACTTTCTTTCCTCTATAAGATAGCATTATTAACTCAATTTCGATTTTTGATGGACCTTGATCGTTTTTCCCGTGTACCCTTCACATGTTTATACTACTCTAGTTACAAAATTAGATCCCTGTTAATCTCCTGGTCTTTTAATCTCTCCATACAGAAAATAACAAATGAAGGAGAGCGAATGGTTTTTAAACTGACATTATAACGATAATATTATCTATCTACTTCGCTCCAATAGATGACGCAATAGTAAGCACATTCCTTTCACGGTTGATCTCCTGGTTGGAGAACAGTAACTCCATACGCAAAGAGGCTGGTCTTCCGTCGCACTATATTGGTGTACTCTGAAAGCGCTGCGTTGTTGAGTTTAGTTTAATCAAAAGTGCATGCGTGTGTGTTTCAAACATTCACTTTAAATAAAAATGGCTCATACTGACAACACATTGAGGTCATTTTTTTTTTGTAGAATTAAAAGAAAACCCGTTTTCAAGTTGGACGTATGAAACAAAATGTGCTTACAAAGCTAGATCGACACCACATTTACATATTACAATAGCGGGCGGAAGAAGACAAAATAAAATTTTCAGTTTTCATGGTATAAGAAATATCCTTGACTAATAGACTGCTCTGAGACAAAAAAGTTGTATTGTTTTATCTGTATTCTGTTTGGGGGTAAAAATTAGTGGTCATCATCTTCTTTTGGGGTCTGTGCCACAGAATATTTGATAGAAAATCCGATAGCTTAAATATCTGCTATACTGGGTGTTAAGAATTATCCAATATTTTAGGAGGTGATAGTATGCATCAAAACAAGAAAAAAAAAAGTCTAATAAACATGGGTCCAACAACACATACTTTCTGAGATCTGAACACTCGTTTATAGGAGGTGCTCAATGTGACGTCCATTTATGGCAATGCTTTTTTCTGCCCTACAATACAGCAGGCTACCAGATAATCATACCGTAGTTGACACCCCTGGAATGAGTACTGATACGTCGCAAGGAATACTGAAAAGAAAAGTCTGGTTGCAGATATGAGTGGGGTTCAGCAGAGATGGTGTTGTGAATTTTCGTAATCAGCATGTATGGACTGATGAAAATTCCCATGCAGTTGAAGAAACAAGGCATCAGCACCGATTCTCAATCAATGTATGGGCAGGCGTTCTTGGTGATAGATTAAGGGCCATACGCGCTACCACAGAGATTAACTGGGGCTCGTTATCAGGATTTTCTAATTAATGTATTGCCTATCTTGCTGGAGTATGTGCCATGTCAGCAAAGGCTACAGATGTGGTTCATGCATGATGGCACACCAGCACATTTTTTCCGCAATGAGCGTGAACACCTGACGCTGACATTTCAGGACCGCTGGGTTGATTGGGGAGGCCCCACACCTTGGCCTGCTCGTTCCTCAAATCTAAATCCCCTAGACTTTTGGTTATGAAGAACAACCAGATCAATTTCAAAGAGTGCATGATTCCTTACGCCGAAGGGCAGAGGAATGCATTACCATGAATGGACGTCACATTGAGCACCTCCTATGAACAAGTGTTCAGATCTCAGAAAGTATGTGTTATAGGACTCATGTTTATTACATATTTTTTTCTTGTTTTGATGCATACTAGCACCTCCTAAAATATTGGATACTTTTTTCTTAACACCCTGTATAAAAAGATACAAAGCAAGCAGATTTTTTCAGCCTACCCAGTATTTACATCTTAGTTTTGGCACTGGTTATCTGTGATCCTGGCCAGTGATAACGTTATAGAGCACTATCGGGATTTAGGGTTAGTCCAATGTTGGAGCACAATTTGACATGTTGAAATAAAGTAACGTATTTCGCTGTTGTTTTGTTTGGCGAAAGCGTAAACACTACGGGAATAAATTTGCTATTATCTGCAGCACGGACAGTAAACATTTGGTGAAACTAACTAGATGTACAAGAATAAACCCTATCCATTAATGCTGTTTTGGATTTTGGAAAATGACTTAAATAATTTGTACAGGAACATCATTTTATTTTTGCTTCAATTTTTATTGTACCTGAGTTTTTTAATGTACTTCACTCCCACCCCTCTACTAGTAAACTCCAAGCGTCCTCCACACAGAACCGAGGCCGCGTATGCAGTACTGAGTTAGTGAGTATAGTGCGTTCCAGAAAAAATGTTCACGTTTTCCAGTGACAAAAGAGCTTTCAATATTGAATCATATTTCTTCACAGGTACTGTCGTCCTTTTGCTTACGTCGCATCCCGATTTCCCCCACCTTCTTCTGTTCGCCCCTCTGTAAAGTCTAGTGGCTGGGCTGTCTTAGCTCTTTTCTGAAAACATTAATTTCTGTTAGGAATTGGACTCTACGTAATATTATACAACTATTTAAAATAACTTAAATAAAAGGACCTCGTTAAGTAATTAACTGTCACGTGATTCCCCCCTTGCTACGACCCTGCGACAAAACCACTTGAACGGACAGTAGATAGCATTTCTGAGTAAATTTATCTTTTCGGATCGGGCAGAAGTGAAAATTGAATTTACAGTACGCAAGGTACTCTTTTATAGAGTAGGTATAGAATTATTTCAACATGAGTTACTCGTACGAATGACGAAATTGGTAATTGGAATTAGTCTATAGTGCGATAATATGCACAAAAGAACTGAACCTGTATCGAAATGAATGGCCACCATTTTCAAAAATTTGTTTAAATATCCATATTATGATTATTTTTCAATTTAACTTCATTCTCTATATTGTACACTTAATGTTCTGCAACAGTACAATATACACTGCATAATTAATACGTCCGAATGGATAGCTCAATTCGTGAGTGAAAACACTAAGTGTTAATACAGTACTGTATTTTGATTAAACAAAAACCTAATGAAAATGATCAAACTCAAAATTGCGATATTTCCTAGTTTACATAAATGGATGAACTACTTTTCTTCCCTCCTATACCTAGTAAAGTGATTTGTATTTTACGCCAGTATCATCGAACTCCAGTCTTGGAAGGGGGAGCAAGCGGTGTTTCCGGTTCTAGACTTTTAATCCAAAGATACAGCCAGGTTGATATTAAAAATGTTAGTAAAAAATAAAATTATGTCCCTGTAGAAAAAAAATCGCTGTATTATTAGCAGAGTCATTTACGAGAAGTATTTCTTCGTTTTTCCTGCTTTTAATTTGAACACAAACCAAATCTTCGTATAGTCTACATCTTGGAGAACGTTTCGTAATGGAGGTAACTTCTTTCCCTTCCAATATACTTAAGTTTGGCGAACACGTTTTAAATCAGTGGTTGCTAATCGATCGTAAACACATATAAGTAGACGCTAATGTTCTTCGAATAAACTAGCTTGTTTAAGTAAGATGTTATTGCATATTTATATTAAAAAAACACACAAACACATGAATATGCAAATAACCTGCTCAATATGATAATTGTTTCGATAATCGAGCTAACATGAACATGACATTGAAATCTGTGAACTGGTTCTTCTTTTCAAACTGCAGCAGAGATCAGCGTGTTATTTCAGTAGGCTACAAGTGCTCACGAATCCTTGGATTGGTATGTGGTAGATCTGCATTTCAAGTCGGAAATTTATCCAAATATAATAATAATAATAATAATAATTTATTTTAGCTGGCAGAGTTAAGGCCGTAAGGCCTTCTCTTCCACTTAACCAGCAAAAAGTATACATACATATGCATGAACTTACAAAGCTACAAAGAATACAACAATTTGATTTAGATAGGAGTTTCACGCATACAAGAGTTACTTATGAATTAAACAGTAAAATACTATGAACTATTAATTAAACAGTGAAATATAAACTCCGCAGCAGAATTAAACTAAAACACATAGATAATATATTTCAAATAATGTTAGATAATAGGAAGAGATTATTATGAGGCTATTTTGAAAATATAGTGTTATCATGATGATGTCTAAAGGAAGAAGTTACCATGTCAGTGATAGTTTAAGTCGGTATAATTAAAGTGAATTGCTAAGAGGGTTATCCTTTAAGCTATTTTTAAAAATTGCTATTGTCTTCCAGCCCCTAATACTTTGCGACAAGGAATTCCATTGTCGCGAGGTGGATACTGTAAAAGATGATGAATAACAAGATTTTCTATGAAGAGGTATACTTAGCGTGCCACAGATATGTGATCTGGTATTTACGTCGTGGTTAGAGTATAGGTAAGAGGAACGAGACGAAAGGTAATTTGGTGTTGAGGTGTGCAGAATTCGAAAGAGTAAAGACAAAGAGTGTAAAGTTCTACGTTACGTCGGAGCCACGAAAGACTTGCGAAGGACGGTGATTTGCAGGCTTCGAGACTATGGACCCGATACAATAAGTTTACTGTGCATGCACTATAGGTTGTTGACTCGCTGCAGGTAGATAGAGATGTGTTGGGGTAACAACGTTGCTATTTAGAGTAGAGTACGGTAGTATGGGGAAACACACATATGTACATTCTGAAAGTAAAATATACATTACACAATGATAATGTCAAAAGAATGTGAAAAGCATTTATTCGCCTGTCTTTTATAAGCATTTGTGTTTAATTATACACAGTGTTAATGGTGGAAATAAACATGTAGCAATTTTAATTTTTTCATTTATCCTATTGGTCGTTTTTAGGAACTGCAGTTACAGTACCGAATTGCTATGTACTACAAGATACATTCTCAGTGTCTCAAACGTAAATCGTTTTCGATTATCTGCCAAAGTTTGTGCTGTAGAAAGCTGCGCTCTACGTCGCATGACATGATAGGAGCAAAGCGAAAAGCCTAACATCATTGCAGTTTGTAAGAAACAGTCCTTTATTCTCGGGTGACTCTAAGTCCGCTAATTTTCTGTTTATGTTACACAATGTTCCATATCCGTTATTTTTACATAAAATTGATTTCCACTTCAGTTTTACACGTTCAGTAACCGGTGTACTTGATGTCTCATTAATTCTCTGCATCATTTTCTAAATTAATTTGAGGGCTTCCGGCATCTCTTGCTCTGACTTCTCTAACCGTGTAATAGTTTCAGACACAGTTTGTATGAAAACCAAATTATTCGTCAGAACCTTCAAATCCAGAGCGTTGTCCTTTGCATATTTGTTGGCATCCATTTTACAGTATTCCCATCCACTGTACGCTTTACCACTATACTCAGTACGCCGTTATGCGGATTTCCCACTCAACTACTCTATTGGGTCCGAAGTCTCGAAGCTTGGTGATATGTGATCATATCGTCAGATGTTGCACACGTATCTGACGCACGTATTCTGAACTCGCACGTCACAATAATCGAAGTGCGGCATTACTAGGGTTTGTACTAAGGTAAGTTTTAGTTGCTGGGGCAAGAAGGTTCTTAAGCAACTCAAACAGTGAATGGAGGAACAGATTTTTTTTGTTTCTTTAATATGAAAATTCCAATTTAGATTATTATCGAAAAAGAAACCAAGATTTTTTTACGACAGATGAATAGGGGATTAGTGTGTCGTTATGGGTCCGAACAAAAGTTTACTCTTATTCTGCAACTATAAAATGTTTCGTTTACTAAAATAAGAACGCGTGTACTAGAATTATTTGACGAACCAATAACTAGCCTATATACATAAATGCCAATGATTTCTAAACTACATGACATACCGTATTCCAATGAAACAAACGACGATCGACAGATGGATAAATGTATCCAACATGACCTTGAATTCGAGCTGATGACGTCATCTGGCGATACGCAAGAGGGTAGAAATTGATGCATGAATTGACAGATCGGGGCAGCCGAAGTAGTGTAACTCGAGGTATCCCTTCTCAAAGTTCAATTTATTCAGGTACAGTACAGAAGACGGTGATATTATGTTAGTCATACATAGAATGAAATTCATGACCGTAAAAAATGCTGCTTGAAAGCAACATCATGTAAGTAGCAAAATTTGATTTGCTATATTGAATGATTTCAATGTTAGCCTACAATTGCTTGTTTGTTAAAATGTGTATATGATAACGTTATGTAATTTGTGTTTTTTTTATTTTGTGTGTTTTTGGAAAATATTTCAATTAATGCTCCGCCATAAATGTTGCAACTAAAACCTTGTGCATCCCTCGTGTTTATCGTACGGGTCGCCCTCCTCCCCCCCCCACACGTTATCTGCACTTTGTTTACGTTTTCACTCTGCCTAAACGAGACGCTCTATTGCAGGAGTCTCAAGGCCAACGCATGAAAGTTGTTACAGAGAGCAAATGTAGATAGCGTAGTCAGCTGAAGAGATAAGCGCAGTACCCGAAGATAGCCGATCACTGATTAATTTTACAAGCATGAACGAGCTAAGTTGTTACTGTCGCGGGACAAATGCCACAAAGCTGCACTTTTGAGTTGTACTGTCACAATAGACGGTTATTTTCGGAAGGATTAAAATATCTTAAGTAGTTTGCAATAATAATAATAATAATAATAATAATAATAATAATAATAATAATAATTTATTTTCTAATGATATATCAATGAGTAAAAATAAGACATCTGAAACATGGAGAACCATACATGTTACGTAATTATTTAAGCACAAGGAACTGGCCATCTTACCCCATTATCTCCTGGCCTAGTTGTCTTTAAGTAGTGCCTTGTTGGTACCACTTGTGAGGTTCAGACCTGTCTTCGGACAACTGACTAAACAACAACACTTCATTTCCAGTAAATAGTTTTTGGTAGGCCTATCTCTTTTTTTTAAGTTTACACTACATTTAATGAAATAAAATTCAATTAAATAATAACAAAACTGCAATTAAACTTGTTGGTTGTTAAAGCACATATGTTTATGATACGTCAATATTAATATATTAATTACAATAATAGTTAAATAATATAGTTCGTGATGTTTTCAATAATTAAAAATAACCAAAACATGTTAGAAATTCAAAACAGTCTTAAATCTGGTCTCAAATTCTTTTCTAAAGTCCTTCAATACTTAATATACTCGTATTTGTCACGCTGATCTAGATTCAAATTAGGTAACAATTTTAGATTAATAAAGTAGTAACAGTTACCCACTGAAACTTGCGACTCCCACAATGTCACTTTCCCTATGAAAGCTTTCTATTTCTTCATACATTTGCGGTAATAAGGACATCCTTTCCTCGGAGATGGACACAACATCGTAGCGGTTGCAGATGTTTATTCAAACGTCGCGGTCAATGACGTCATCCGGAGATATACGAACTGCTCCCGCATCTTGTTCCACTTTTACATAAAAAAAAAAGAGAGAGAGGAGGAAGTGCTCCGAGGAGGCCCTATTGAGACGTCTGTAACCTTTTGCTATCTCTCTTCTCTCTCACCGCAAAATGTGACAGAAGCAGAGATATAATAAAAGATTTTTATACCTCGAATGGTAACACTGGTGGTGGTAGAGAATAAACTGAAAGAAAGAACCAACATCGAAATATTCAAAATGACATATCATCTGTGCGTCCAAATTGACCTAAAACGTTGAAATAGTGCCACAACGCCATTAAGAACGTGAACTTAAAGACGACTGATGAGAAATTTTTAACTTTAAACGTTTGCGGTTGAGCAATTCCTCTGTGGACACTTCTTCTTATCATCGTAATGAGAGAGAATTACTTCAACTGGCGCCTTCATTATCACCCTTTTGAAGGACATGTACATGGGTGGGCAACTCGTGCTCTCGAAGTGTGAACACAACCTCAGTGCAGGTAGAACAGACTCTGTACTGTAGGGTCTGTATACAAGTTTGCTCGTGTCTGCAGTAAGTGGCGGCTCGTTTTAAGTGAAAAACAATATAAACCCCAGATCATTTCCCTTTAGTGATGAGTAGAAAGAGAAAGTTTTTTTTTTTAAGAAAGGAGGTAAAGCTTGTATTATGTTCTATTAACTTTCTTACGCATGACATTTTATGTTACAAATAAACACAGTGAAGGTTTTAGTAAAGAAATACTGTCTAGATCCGGTTTAGAATAGCTAAAGGTAAAAATGAGATATCAACAAGGTGAGACTGATATCAAATATCGTTAGCACGTTGTGCGTGCGAGTTACAGAATTGGACGACATTTGATCAACTAGCTAAGAGTATTTATGAATAAATTTCAAATGTGGCAGTATCATGTAGAACATAGACAACTTCACTTTCTTTGACTATAAACTATGTTGAAGAGTGATGGGAAAAGCTTCTTATCAAATTATAAGACCCTACTTCAAGACCTACAGCAGAATTCACTGGTAAATTTGGAGAAACAGTGACAATTGACAAGGAATCGAGATTTTTCTGAAATCCTTCTAGCTTACAGCCGATAGAAGATCCTGAAAGTTTATAGCTTGAATTGATAAATCTACAGAACAGCGCGCCACTCAGATTCCAGAGAAATCAGAAATCGAACTGTTCGTAATGCTGCCTAAGTCAGAATTTCCAAATATACTCTTTGCTTCCATATATACTGTATGTATTTGAGTCAGAATTTAATACAAAAAAGAAGTGTAAAAGCTCTCGATGTACAGAAAGAGTTTAGAAGTAAGTTTATTTCATCTGCCGTAACATGTGAAAAATATTTTCTTGAATTTTTGTTTGTTTGCGAATATAGATTATTAAATTTCTGAGAACAGAGGAATACTCTTTAATGTATAAAGACTTGTAAATTCTCGCGTTCTAAGTTTCAAATAAGACATATAATAAATATTAACAAATAGTATAATAATAAATAAGTGTAGCAACTATGTTTGTTGTCTCTTGAAAAAAAAGGTGTATTCAGGTTTGTTTCCAGTACTAAACTAATTTACAAAGCTAGGAAATAATATAATTTTGTTATGTGTGTTTAGGTTCAGTCTATCTAAAATTACTATAATTATTGTACCAGCGTCATTCTGAAATTTCAAATCATGGAGTAGATATCACGACCACCTGCATGAGCCGCCAGAGCGCACCGTGGCAGTGAACTGCCTTTGCAGCGAAACTACAAACAACTTGTAACTGCTGCGGCTGGCTCTGTCTGTTTTTATCTCTTTCAAGTTTTTTTTAGCACTTCGTGAGCACGAGTTGCCCATCCATGGGCATGTACATAATCTTGGAATGAAATGGAATTTCGAGATTTAGCACTGCGACTTTCCAAGATCTATTGCGCAAATCTTCAAGCTGGGCGCATTCCTAAGCCCACACCGGTTGACTACATACAGTACGGTTCACTGCGTACCCAGTTTTGAGCAGGCAATTCCACTCGTTCCTAGGTCAGCTCCCTGAAATTGTTAAAAACAAACTTGTGTATAACTTCAAATCTAGTGATATTCAAAGCACATTTTACGAACATAGTTTTTAGGAATTTATGGTTCATTTAGGCCAGCGGTGACCAAAACTAGAACTGCAGTGATTACATGCGACAGACAGCCTATGAAGTAAGGAGACGGCGGAAAGGTACTCTGCTCCAGCCACGAGAAAGTCTCTGCCGGATGAGACGAAGCGGGGTAATGCCACAGTCTACTATATACAGCCACGAAGCTTGAGTTTTGAGGGTGCTAGAAACAATAGACTGTGGCGGTTCTATTTTGCATTGCCTGTAATGAGGCGATATTAGCGATCCTAGTGGTGAGCAACTATCTAATGTTTGCATATTTACTACGTATTGAGCTTCGCGACTGTATATACTAGACTGTGGTAATGCTGTGAACGAATGTTGATGTCATAAAGTCACACACGTGGGTACTCGTATCTCTATTGGCTCGCTTGGTTCGCTCTCACAGCACAAACAACATTGATATACACATGTTTATACTACCCTAGTTACAAAATCACTGTTAATCTCCTGGTCTTTTAATCTCTCCATACAGGAAATAACAAATGCAGGAGAGCACATGGTTTTTAAACAGACGTTATAACGATAACATTATCTATCTACTTCGCTCCAATAGATGATGCAATAGTAAGCACATTCCTTTCACGGTTGATCTCCTGGTCAGTGTTGCCAACTGGACGGAAATTCCGTCAAAGTTGACGGAATTTCAATGTAGCAGACGGGAAAAGAATGTCTTTGGTGGGTGACGGATTTTCTGGCGGAAATTACCATTTACATCGTCCTTTGACTTTCTTAACTGCTGTCATTTGTATTGTTTAATTTTGGCGGGAGCGTAGATCAACAAAGCACATCAACTGCAGAACTATATAGAGGCAGATGATCTGGATGAATTATTATTATCTTAATCAAGATTGTCAAAGAAGTTGCGTTAATATTTGCTTTTATTTGTATATAAATTATTGAGTGGGTCTTACTTTTTTTTTAATTTTGACGGATTCTGACGGATTTCCAGGTGATAGACTGACGGGGAAACAATTTATGTGTTGGCAACACTGCTCCTGGTTGGAGAACAGTTGGCATGAAAACTACAACCAGTGGTGGTTCCTGTACTAACATCTTGATCAAGCCCGTGAATAAAAATCTCAAGTTTTGCTGCATGGGTAATGTCACTGCTGTCATCAAGAGCCGGTGAATAATATACGATTTTTCTTGTTTCTTTTTTTAACCTTCCTCTTGAATATAATCAGGAATTTTCTAAATTCTTCTCTCGATACTTGGTCGAGAAATTCGTAGTTTATCAAAATTAAAAACTTCTTATGGACAAGTTATTTAAGCTACTTTAATCATTACTCTTTCGAGAAATTATATTCTATTAAAATACTTTAGAGCACGAGATATTTCAAACCCCATTAGGTAGCTAGACCTCCTTACATTTATTTATGTCATCTTTCTCGTCCTGGCTATGATTTAAGACATGTCAATTCCTAGCGTTTAACAGTTCGTTGGCACATAATATTGAATCACTTTTTCTACAATATTATTATTAAATGAATAACTAATAAAGAGTTACCCTCATCTGAAGATTAAGAAGATTAAAATTGAGATAAAACCTAATAAGTTTATCTTTCTAGGGAGAAGATCTAAAAATATCAATATTAATGCACGTACAGAAGAATTATAGAAACACATACTGCTTAGTATAATAATAATAATAATAATAATAATAATAATAATAATAATACATTATTCAGCATGGCAATTAATGTTTCTATATACTCCTAATTGAACCGTTGAGAAAAGTCCGACAGAACAACAAAAAATTTCTACTTCTCATTATTTACGAAACCACCTCCTACTGCTTCTAGAGATAAGAGTTTGTAGAGCGGCGTGATACCGCCACTGCTTGTCTTCGGTGCGTGAATGAAACACACAGCAATGTACAGGAAACTCCTCGTACCCGTTTGAATGTCTGTGATTACACGATGTAATCACGACACCCGCTTTGGTCACCGCTGATTTAGGCATTTTAATTTCTATAGAATTTTAATAGGAGATTCCTATGTACTGTACATGATATATTAACGTACGTCTATGACATAGCAAACAAAATAGGTACGGAACTTCAAATCAGTTCTCTAACAACATGTCAGACAAATATACCATAATTATTACTAGTTTAAATTAGTTTTATATTATAAAAGACTACTTCAAACATCAGGGAAAGATAAATATCATGAGGGTTAATGAATCACTTATAAGATTACTTCCATATTTTGAAGAAAGAGAACTTAATCTGCAAAATCCCAAGCAAGCGGGTAAAAATATGTAAAGTCATAGGGGAAAAACAAATACAACACTTCACAGTTGAACTTGCAACAGTTGTTATGACACGATTTACAGAAGGCCGAGTTAGCGAAGATGATGTCAGCAAAACTAGCTAGACTTGCTTCACTGCCGACGCCACAATTATACGTCCACCATATATAGCCAAGCCATTCTCCACGGTCCAGTATAAATTCTTGTCACTCGATTCGAAGATTAGAGGGATCAAACCCAGCCGAGGACAATAAAAAAAAAAGTGCGTAGCTTTACTATCCTGCACCTTTACTTAGAACTGCGTGTGGTTGTTACGAGTAATGAAACAGGAAAAAACGACAACGGAGAATACAAGGACAACAATCGAGAATACGGGGCCAACAATGGGGAATACAGGGACAACGATGGGAAGACAAAGAGAACGATGGGAGGAAAGACAAGGATAACAAGGGTAAGACAAGGAGGACAACGGGAAGATAGAGGAGAACAACGGGAAGATAGAGGAGAACAACGGGAAGACAAGAACAACGGGAAGATAGAGGAGAACGGGAAGACAAGGAGAACAACGGGAAGATAGAGAACAACGGGAAAACAAGAACGGGAAGACAAGAAGAACAGCGGGGAGATAGAGGAGAACGGGAAGACAAGAAGAACAACGGGAAGATAGAGGAGAACGGGAAGACAAGGAGAACAACGGGAAGATAGAGGAGAACAACGGGAAGACAAGGAGAACAACGGGAAGATAGAGAAGAACAACGGGAAGACAAGAAGAACGGGAAGATAGAGGAGAACGGGAAGACAAGGAGAACAACGGGAAGATAGAGGAGAACAACGGGAAGACAAGAAGAACAACGGGAAGATAGAGGAGAACGGGAAGACAAGGAGAACAACGGGAAGATAGAGGAGAACAACGGGAAGACAAGGAGAACAACGGGAAGATAGAGGAGAACGGGAAGACAAGGAGAACAACGGGAAGATAGAGGAGAACGGGAAGACAAGGAGAACAACGGGAAGACAAGGAGAACAACGGGAAGACAAGGAGAACAACGGGAAGATAGAGGAGAACGGGAAGACAAGGAGAACAACGGGAAGATAGAGGAGAACGGGAAGACAAGGAGAACAAGGGGAAGATAGAGGAGAACAACGGGGAGACAAGAAGAACAACGGGAAGATAGAGGAGAACAACGGGAAGACAAGGAGAACAACGGGAAGATAGAGGAGAACAACGGGAAGATAGAGGAGAACAACGGGAAGACAAGGAGAACAACGGGAAGATAGAGGAGAACGGTAAGACAAGGAGAACAACGGGAAGATAGAGGAGAACAACGGGAAGACAAGGAGAACAACGGGAAGACAAGGAGAACAACGGGAAGATAGAGGAGAACAACGGGAAGACAAGGAGAACAACGGGAAGACAAGGAGAACAACGGGAAGATAGAGGAGAACGGGAAGACAAGGAGAACAAGGGGAAGATAGAGGAGAACAACGGGAAGACAAGAAGAACAACGGGAAGATAGAGGAGAACAACGGGAAGACAAGAAGAACAACGGGAAGATAGAGGAGAACGGGAAGACAAGGAGAACAACGGGAAGATAGAGGAGAACAACGGGAAGACAAGGAGAACAACGGGAAGACAAGGAGAACAACGGGAAGATAGAGGAGAACAACGGGAAGACAAGGAGAACAACGGGAAGATAGAGGAGAACGGGAAGACAAGGAGAACAACGGGAAAATAGAGGAGAACAACGGGAAGACAAGTAGAACAACGGGAAGATAGAGGAGAACAACGGGAAGACAAGGAGAACAACGGGAAGATAGAGGAGAACGGGAAGACAAGAAGAACAACGGGAAGATAGAGGAGAACAACGGGAAGACAAGGAGAACAACGGGAAGATAGAGGAGAACGGGAAGACAAGGAGAACAACGGGAAGATAGAGGAAAACGGGAAGATAGAGGAGAACGGGAAGACAAGGGAACAAGGGGAAGATAGAGGAGAACAACGGGAAGACAAGAAGAACAACGGGAAGACAAGAAGAACAACGGGAAGATAGAGGAGAACGGGAAGACAAGGAGAACAACGGGAAGATAGAGGAGAACAACGGGAAGACAAGGAGAACAACGGGAAGATAGAGGAGAACAACGGGAAGACAAGGAGAACAACGGGAAGATAGAGGAGAACAACGGGAAGACAAGGAGAACAACGGGAAGATAGAGGAGAACAACGGGAAGATAGAGGAGAACAACGGGAAGATAGAGGAGAACGGGAAGACAAGGAGAACGGGAAGATAGAGGAGAACGGGAAGACAAGGAGAACAACGGGAAGATAGAGGAGAACGGGAAGACAAGGAGAACAACGGGTAGAGGAGAACAACGGGAAGACAAGAAGAACAACGGGAAGATAGAGGAGAACGGGAAGACAAGGAGAACAACGGGAAGATAGAGGAGAACAACGGGAAGACAAGGAGAACAACGGGAAGATAGAGGAGAACGGGAAGACAAGGAGAACAACGGGAAGATAGAGGAGAACAACGGGAAGACAAGAAGAACAACGGGAAGACAAGAAGAACAACGGGAAGACAAGAAGAACAACGGGAAGATTGAGGAGAACGGGAAGACAAGAACAACGGGAAGATAGAGGAGAACAACGGTAAGACAAGGAGAACAACGGGAAGATAGAGGAGAACGGGAAGACAAGGAGAACAACGGGATGATAGAGGAGAACAACGGGAAGACAAGAAGAACAACGGGAAGATAGAGAACGGGAAGACAAGGAGAACAAGGGGAAGACCAGGAGAATAAGGGAAAGACAAGGAGAACAAGTGGAAGACAAAGTGAACAAGGGGAAGACAAAGAGAATGAGGGGAAGACAAGGAGAATAAGGGGAAGATAAGGAGAATAAGGGGAAGACAGGGAGAACAGGGGGAAGATAAGGAGAACAAGAGGAAGACCAGGAGTATAAGGGAAAGACAAGGAGAACAAGTGGAAGACAAAGTGAATAAGGGGAAGACAGAGAATGAGGGGAAGACAAGGAGAATAAGGGGAAGATAAGGAGAACAAGGGGAAGATAACGAGAATAAGGGGAAGACAAGGAGAATAAGGGGAAGACAAGGAGAATAAGGGAAGACAAGGAGAACAAGGGGAAGACAAAGAGAACAATGGGAAGACAAAGAGAACAATGGGAAGATAACGAGAATAAGGGGAAGACAAGGAGAATAAGGGGAAGACAAGGAGAACAAGGGGAAGACAGGGAGAACAGGGGGAAGATAAGGAGAACAAGGGGAAGAGAAGGCGAACAAGGAGAAGACAAGGAGAACAAGGGGAAGACAAAGAGAACAATGGGAAGATAACGAGAATAAGGGGAAGATAACGAGAATAAGGGGAAGACAAGGAGAATAAGGGGAAGACAAGGAGAACAAGGGGAATACAGGGAGAACGGGGGAAGATAAGGAGAACAAGGGGAAGACAAGGAGAAGACAAGGAGAACAAGGGGAAGACAAAGAGAACAATGGGAAGATAACGAGAATAAGGGGAAGATAACGAGAATAAGGGGAAGACAGGGAGAATAAGGGGAAGACAAGGAGAACAAGGGGAAGACAAGGAGAACAAGGGGAAGACAAGGAGAACAAGGGGAAGACAAGGAGAACAAGGGGAAGACAAGGAGAACAAGGGAAAGACAAGGATAACAAGGGGAAGACAAGGAGAACAAGGGGAAGACAAGGAGAACAAGGGAAAGACAAGAAGAACAAGGTGAAGACAAGGAGAACAAAGGAAAGACAAGAAGAACAAGGGGAAGGCATGGAGAACGAGAATAAGCCATTGAAAATGATGGGACTGCAAAAAAGAAAGGCTTATGCATAGATAACACTGGAAATGCAAGGGTAACAATAGTAATGGAAGGATAACAATGGGAATGCAAGGAGAACATGGGAAATGTAAGGACAAGAATAACTAGAAAGAGATTAGAACAAGATAAGACAAATATAACAACAATAAAACATGAAGAATGCGTAGAGAAAAAGGGCAATGGCCAATGGGAGGAGCAAGTGAGTTTGCATTTCCACACGACGATTAATTCCCAAATTACACCTCATACCTTTTACCCAGTGAGGAGAAAGACTTAGTTCTGCGTCAAAAAAAATCTAAAAAAATCCTAATTTTACTTCTTTCAGATCCTAAAAGTCAGGGCTGAATCATAATACTTTTGTAGCTTACTTCTTTCAACGGAATAATTTTAACTGCCATTTTGCTAGATGCGGATTCCAAATATTACAATGGCATCGAAACAAGAATGGCTGTAACAGTTCATAATGTTGACAACATCATGCGACTGTCTGAAACTTTATTCACCCATCAAGTCTACGCCTAAGGTTTTAAGACGTATTGAGCCCTAAAAGAAATAGGCAAACTGAGCATTATCCATTACTACACATTTCAAATTTACAAATTCTGCATCAACTTGCTGTATCTTCGGCTGGCAATGAAGTCCTGGTACTGGTGGCACCTCTCTCCTCCCTCGCCTCACAAGGGTTGTGGTGGGATGCGGCGGTAGTCGCTGTCTATGCTGTTGCAGGTGATAGTGCACAGCTGGCTTAATTACGAAGTCATTTAACATTCTTGCTAGCTTACGGATTTTTTTTTCGGCATTTCTCTCTGCACAATTTACTCAAACCCCTTACTTACGTGGAACGGTGTGAATGAAATGAGACAAGGGGTTCACATAAATGTTAGGCGAGTCCCAAGAGCCTTCCAAGGACGCGCGCTCGTGTATGTTTCAGCTTATCTTCCCTCCGCTTATGGTTAACAATATGATATACAATGCGTTCGTAGCTCGGCCGGACCGTTCCGCGGTGGCCTTGGACTGAGTGAACACTGGCGCGCCTGCCACCACAGCAGCGCTGTAGCTACCGCTGACGCGCCAGCAGTGTTGCCAAGTCAGCGGTTTTGTAGCTAAATCTGGTGTTTTCAGGATTGTGGTCAGCTACAGAATTTTACCGTCAGCGGCTAGCTATTTATTTGGCGTTTTTTTAATGATTACGGCAAAGGGAGACGATATTTTTAAGTTTTTTTTTTCTGTAAAGATGTTATATTGTTTTTATATGTACTTGCGGAAAACAACATTAGTTAATCATAAAATATATAATATGGTATTAACACAATTTTTCATTGTGCGAGTATAAAATATCAATGTTTTATGTTAACTCGATTTCGTACAACCATGTCCATTTCCTGCCTCATCCATTATTGTACAAATAAGATATGCCACATTCATTTTCACTGCAAACCCAGTATTCTCCAGCCTTTCCTACTTCTGGCTTCCTCTTTGTCTCCCCATATGATTCATAGACTATACCTTAATGTCGTCTTATATTATATATTTAATTTATCATTCCGCATTGTAGTTTATGTAACACAGACATACTTAAAACTTAAAACCAGACTCATTATTGGCAGGCACGTCTCCAGCTCAGTGTGAAATCAGATTTCGAACGGACTGGTGTGATTGTGAGTGTGATTGTTTCCGAAGTGTCCAGTATATTATTCTTGATCTACTTAATTCAATTTTGAAGAAATATGCCGCGTAAAACTCCATATGTACAAAAGTTTAGAGATGTGTGAAAAAACATACCGTATTGAAAGTTTGGGTGGAAGAAGTTTCCGGTGATAGTTGGAAAGCTCGATGTAAACGGTATAAGGTGATATTGAATGCAAAATATTCAGATTTAACTGTTCATACGATTTTACATAGAACATAGAGCCTACGAAGTGATACACACTTTCCATAATTTAGTCTACATTTTTATAAAATTCTCCAGTTCCTAAAACTGTATACTTTGTATTTCAAATTTGGAAGTGATGTGTTAAGAAAAATCTGGAGTTTTTCAACTACAGTTTAGCGGTTTTTTTAAGCTTGTGCAGCGGTAAATGGAATTCTGAGTTGGCAACACTGCCGTTGACGCGGGGTTGCCATACGTACGACTATACGACTATAGTCGTACGCATACGATTATTTTGACAAACTGTACGAGGTACGACCGCACTCTATGTCGTACGTAATTTTGTACGACTATTTCACTGAAGGGAAAAAATTATTTTGGAACTTTAATGTTGGTTTATAGTTAAATGAAATTGACGGATAATTCGTCCCTTTTAGACAGGTTTTCTTCTTTAAGTATATCCTTGACTAATATGAAAGAAACGTGCTTTAAAGGAGGGAAAATGCTTTGAAAATCGATCTGGTTACTATGCTTATCATGAAGTCATAATTTATCATCTTCAGCTCTAGTTTTCACGTACACGGCGCGGTTATATCAAAGTATTAATTCATTCATAGTGTTCTGCCCAGGGGCAAGTCTTTCACTGCAAACCCAACATTCTCCAGTCTTTTCTATTTTCTGCCTTTCTCTTTGTCTCGTCATAATGATTCATAAATCTTCAATCATCTGGTATCTTCTGCTGCATCAAAGTAATACAGGTTTAATTTTATTAACTTCTTTGTTCGTTCGACAAAGGAAGTCTTTTATCACTGAAATAGTACCGTAGTAGCATTAAGAACGCGCCGACATTATAGAGGTGTCGGATTTGAGTCAATTGCAGATGAATTAGTTTGATATAATTTTGAGCGTCGCATTGATACTAAAATATCTGTCGCCAAAGATCAAATTTCTGCTGACTTTAAGGCCCAATTGTATAAAACTCCCTGACTAAAGATCAACTTTGATCGAAGATCGAAAAGTGAACAGAGTTCAGACATTTCTTCTATTGTATAAAACTTTTCTGCGATCAAATTACCTTGGTTCAAATGCAATCTAAGTTCACGTGAAAAGGATTTGGCAACATCGCATAAACAGGTGAAATACGTGATGCGCGGACCATGTTATACAGGTTTGTTCAGGGTTGCCAATCTAGCGACTTTAACTCTTTTTCAACAACAATTTCTTTTAACTTTTATATGGCTTGAATAGGGATTTAGAGACCTTTTTAGCACCCCATAGTGACAAAATTTAATCTTTCTTTGTTGATAATGAGAAATCTAGCGACTTTACAACTACTTTTTGGCGACTTTCCGTATTACACTCTGTTGGAGACACTGGTTTTTTTGTGCAATATAAATAATGGCGGACAATAAGAAGAAGGTTGACTGTTCTCAAAGTTGTTATGTTATGGTGTTTGATACTGCTAAACATAATAAAGCTTTATAAAACTACAATTTTCGTTTAGTAATACAGATAATTGAACATTTATGAATGTACCTATCATATCTATTAATAATTAATGGTTGTTATAAACATAATATAATTATAGGTTATGTTATTTGATACTGCTGAACACGATAAAGCCTTATAAAATATAAGAATCTGTATTAAGGCAAGAAATTGAAAGAAATATATATAAATGTACCTAACATATCTATTAATATTAATAATAATGGATATTTTATTTGCACAATCTGTCACTCGTATATTTCAAACAGAAAAAGAAATAACTGAACTTGGATCATCTAACTTAATCCGAGAAATTTCTTCAGTCAAAGTTGAGACAAATTAATCTCAGATTAGACTTATACAACACAAAATTCCAAGTTCAGCTGAAACAAGGATCAATTTTTGACCTCTGATCTAAGATTAAATGGTTTATACAATCGGGCCTAAATATAACACAAATGTTTCTAACCAAGCGTCATCGTGCACGTTTTACGGCGATGACAGTATTGATGATGAAGAAATGGGTGGTGATTTGTTTCAATGCTGAATGTCATTGTGGATGGAACAATAATTAATAGTATTCTTAATTAGAACTAAAATTTACTGGTAGACATAACTGATGATCAGACATCGGATTCTAGGGCAAATGCCTATTTTGTTTCTTTAGGAGAAAAGTAAAAATAATTATTAATATTTGTGTTTCATGGAAATTGAAAGGTATTCAAAGAGTTTTATAGTGCCCTAAAATGCCCTAAAACGGTTATTAGAGCCTAATTTGTTAATATTCGCCTAAAAATGCCTAACTCACTGTAAAGTTTCGCATTTTACTCTTACTTTTTATAATTTATACATGCATTCACTGCGAAATTTAAGGCATTTAAAAAGTGGAAAGTTTGCTTCACACCGGCCATGAAACCATTGATAAAGGAAACAAAATGTTTTGAATCTCACGACACTCGCAATAGATTTCACCGAATTTAACATGTTTGGAGGCATAAATGCCGACAAAGAACCAACCTTAGTTTTGAAGCAGGCAACAATCACAACATGTGCTGCTACCGATTCAGAGATATACTATACTATAAAAATGACTGTTTTCGGTCTGAAACCGATTAGCTGTACTGCCCTTCAGAGCGTCATAAAATCACAATTTTTGGAGAAAGAGTGTTTTTGAAATATTTATGAAAAGTCATAAAACTGCGAATTAGTAGGGTAAACCGTTACAAAATATTTAAAAGAATGGCCCTCCTAGTGTTAACACTACCAGGAAATGCAACAATAAGTGGAACTTTGTATTTTTGCGCCTGCTTTCAAAATGTTTCTCAGTGACAAAAGGCAAAGGTTAACTGTGAAGAATTTAGAAAAAAATTCTGGTGGTGTACTGTGCAGATAATTATAATAAAGTCTGAGCATGGAACTGAATTTCAATAACTTAAAATGAGTAATCTTGATATCAATAATCATTATTTCATTAGTTTCAATATATTAAATTTGTGCAGCTCTGTTTATAAATATAATATAGTATTCTTTTTTAATGTTTAAACATACTTTTTTGTGCGTATTTTAGTGTGTAACTAAACATTTCAGTGAAAGAAATAAGTATGATACCTTGATGTGCCTAAAATGCCTATTTTCATTAAAATAGAGCCTAATTTTACAAATTTTGAGCTTATTTTAGGCGCCTAAAACTGCAATTTTTAGTGCCTAAAAATCCGATGTCTACGATGATAGAGACTGGATTAATCTTGCACAGGATAGGAACCGATGGCGGGCTTATGTGAGGGCGGCAATTAACCAGCGGGTTCCTTAAAAGCCATTTGTAAGTAAGTAAGTTACACATAACCTATATAAATATAGGTTTATTTTACGATTCTTTATGAACTGCGATGCTTATCTGACGTCAAGGACATGAAGGTGATAAAGCCAGCGAAATTACTCCAGTGCCGAAAGTTACCCAGGATTTGCTGTTAATGGGTTGAGAGAAAACACCGAAAACAACATCAACAACCAAGTAACTTGTCTTAAACGGGATTTGAACCCCGGCCTGCTTGTTTCACGGCCAGATATACTAACCATTACTATACAGCGGTGGACTAGAATTATATATATTATAAAGCTGAGAAATGTACGACAATTTTATGCTGAAGTACGACAATTTTCATATGTTGGTACGACGGTTCCAATTCCTGTATCTGGCAACCCTGCGCTGACGCGTCAGTCAGGTCCGGCCGAGCTACGGATGCACTGCACTTCGGGCAATGTGTGGTATGCGGGTTAACGAGTTGACTCGTGCTCCGGTGGACAGTTGGAATCCAGCTTGGACTGATTATTATCTAGTTTTGAGTTTTTCCTAGGTTTCTTCCTACTGTACGGTGAAGTCCGGTAATAGTATGGCGAATATTTGGATACATCTTTCACAAGTTTTCCGTCGCTAAATGAATCGCTGCCTAGAATAACAAGTCCGTTTTTGATCAAACCGAGTTTTCGGCTGAAAAATATTGTATCGCACATCTTGCATCATGTGCTGTCATCGTCTTGCTAATATTCACACTACTTCGAGAGCTGTAGTATTTTGTGTTGCTGAGTTGAATAACGATGTAACCAGTGGCGGCTCCTGCATATTTCTTAATAGGAGGAAAGAAGTTAACAGCACTAAATGACACTTCTTGAATGAAACATGCTACAAATTAGCCTACATGCATACATATAAGACCAGGTAGTGTAGGGGTTGGCCTTCACTTCTGTATAGCAATAATCTGTTCTTGTAAACTGAGTTTCCTAAATTGTCCAAAATATATTATGTTTTCACTTCCATTCATTGTTGAATAACTGCACAAATTAACAATTACAAGGAAATTCACAACCTCGTAGCATTTTTCGAGCACACTTCAGCATCACACGTGTTGGAAGAGACTAGCTACTAACTCGTAACCGGAACCGTTTTACCGAAATGGAAATGGGAATGGGAAATAATCTGAGGAAATCGAGAACACTGCACCCACCCACGTGGTCTGTGGTTGCCACATGTACATTTTGAAAGTTCAGTATCACATGCATTTGAAGAATGTCAGTTCTTGTAAAGTCATACTATCAGTATTGTTCAAAGCTGCTGGTGGCCGATTAATTTTTTATGTTAAAATGATGTAGTTTGGAGTACCTACTTTCAGTTTCAAATATA
Organism: Periplaneta americana; assembly: GCF_040183065.1. Lineage (NCBI taxonomy): Eukaryota > Metazoa > Arthropoda > Insecta > Blattodea > Blattidae > Periplaneta > Periplaneta americana. The sequence goes on from NC_091127.1 coordinate 146,504,270, forward strand.
TTTGTACAAAACTGACAACTTCGCTGTTGCCCTGTCTAGTAAACAATGAATAGAAGTGAATTTCAGGGGCCAACTACATAAAACTACATTCTCTTTGTTTTACATAAACCCGACTTTAACTTTCAAATAACCACGAAAGTTTCAAACCATATAAAGTTCCAACCTATATAAAGTGCAATGAATATTATTTTTGATTTATAATTTAAAAAAAGTTTACATGGTATCTTTCATAGCGTTGCATTAAAACTGTTTTTGTTGTGTCTCCTTCTAGATGTGTTATAGTCCGGTTGAATGCAACATCGTTAGGTGGCAGCGGTAGCGAGCTTGCTGCACGACCAGTCGGTTTCTATTTCCCGCCCATGACCGATTCAGAGGAGGATCTCCTCCCTCTCCGTTCATTTACTTGCTTTAAAACTCTGCTTCTTTCTCTGGCCGCTAGTGCGCTGTTGTATATGTGTGTTAACTGCAGTAGAGGAGGAATGGAGTGCCTTTCCTCTACACAGACAATCTCGCATCTTTCTCACAGTTTTCTACGGCATATGAGCGCGCGTCGTTTAAAACTCGTTCAACCGAGTTTTTCTTATAGCTGTGAACTTAAAAATTATCGAATCTTCCTCGAATTTCAAGGCACATATTTTATTTGGTATTTACTTTCAAAAGAAGAAAATGTGAGGAGGACGTTCCTCCCTTTCCTCCCCCGAGGAACCGCCATTGGTTGTAACGCAAATAAAATGGCGTACAATCATACTTGTAGCGCGTGACATAGGTAGAGGTTATTGCCAATGCAAGGCCAAGCAAACCATTTGAGGTTGTTATATGCAACAGGAATACTTTAGGGATATAGGACTAGCAGAGAAAACATTAAAGAAGGATCCAGACCTCAAGATGACAACAGCTGTCCGGTTTCAGTTCAGTTCTGACGATCCTGTCTCTGAAAATGAGGAAATTCCATGATAGGCCTATATTTTTACCATGGACACTGTATTCTCTAATAAAAAAAAGTATGCGTGCAAAAAATAAGACAGTAAGTCATATTTCGCAAGATAACTGACCTTGTCTTTATCATGGCCCTATTCAAATCACCAAAGAGAGAAAAAAAAGATCTCATTGCAATGTCAAGTTTTCTTTCTCTTGGTCAAGGTTACTCTGCATTCTACCAGGGCCTAATAACAGAATAAAGGAAAAAAAAAAAAGGATTCTTGTGGGTGTAATATTGATATTGTATGCCTAAACATATAATCTATGTTGTGTAATTTGTTTAAAGTTCTTATGATATAAATTATTATTATTATTATTATTATTATTATTATTATTATTAAATGTACTCAAATGTAACAACCATAATTTATCACGAAATATGGACAGTATTTAAGTTTCTTTGCTTTACAACGTTGTTCTTCTGGAAATGTTCGAAAAGTTGTGTTAATTAGAAGATAAAGGCCCCCCCCCCAAAACAGAGAGAGAGAGAGAGAGAGAGAGCGCTCACACTGTCATATTTTGTAATATTTAACAATGTTAGTATGGAATAACCCTATTTTTAATTTCCCGACAAACTGTAAAAACTGACTTACGTTATTCTAGGCAGCTATTCAAATAACCACGCAATGATTATAAAGTTGTTAACCGATTAGAGACTGACATATCAAATAGGCCACAGGATTATTAAAAAGAATGATCCCATACAAAATATATATATAATTCACACATCCTCAGTCAAGTTACATGTTATTTGTACAGGCTATAAAATAACTCGAATCTCAATACCACATCAATTACACTACACATATCCAGCAATAGTCCAGCTTGCCCCACATTCGGGGCAACTTTGTGTGCGTGCACACACACACACACACACAGGCAGGCAGGCGGCTTCGAGGCAGACTTAGGAGAAGATGGGCAGACATCTTCTAAGAACACGAAGGTCGACAATGGTGCAGGACAGCAAGAGGAAGAGGAGAGTGGAAAATTCCAGGGAATAGCATGAACAGTGCCCACAATTATGGGTCGATTTCTAAAACACGGACGAAATCGTGGTTCCAAACGTCGGCTTTTAAACCGCGATCGAGGTCTGAATCCTTACGCGATTTCTAAAACGAAGTCGAGACGCGGCTTGAGAAGAAACCGTGGGTTTTATATATGGCAACGCAGCTAAGAATCGATTTTTATTCCCGTAAACAGTCGATATTAAAAAGAAATGAACATCGGGATTAATATTTTTTTGAACTGCAGTAAGTCAAATCCTTTTGTTCTCAGCTAAGGTATTGTTATGTTTACTAATTTAAAGAATATAATATGTGCGTTTAAAATACTAGCATTACTTAGTATTTAATAGGGAACGGATTTAGGTACCAGAATGATATTGCCGAAATAATTAACGTAAGTTGAGCGTTTATATTGTAGTTTATCATTTGTTCGTAATACTACCAACATTAACTACCTGAAAATCCGGTTCTGAGGAATTAATAACCTAAATATTAACTGGATTAAAATTCCAATTGAAACTAAATTGTTGTATGGTTATATTTTCACATATAATAGATATACTACGTGTAAAGCCCCAGTAGCATAAAAACAACAACAACAAAAAAAAAAACAAAATCACGTTTGCTTCGAATTCTTGTAGGCCCTCATCATTTTCGAGTAATAAATAAAATTTCCAAAACTACTGTAAACTCTAAGAATTAAGTTATATCGTCTTACAGGCATAAAGGTATAATTAATATAAAATAATTTATCTTAATTCCCTCAAAGCAACAAGAAGATGTAAAAGGTGTCAACCTGCCACCTCGTGCATTTCGTTGCACATTATTATTTAGCATTCTGTTAAATTTTACGTTGATTCCTTCGAAAATCTAAATATTAGCCTGAAATTGTCGACGTTACATAGTTATAAATAGACTTCGTGGAATTGCCACGAGAATCGTAAGGTTTACTACGCACGCGGTATAGACTGTATGAGAAGGGAAAGTACAACGGACGGAGTATGCCTCTGATGTAAACACTGAGCAGTATACTGCGGTTACAATAAAACCTGTATCCTGCATTCAAGAAATATAATGAATGATCATTGAAGTAGGAAAGTCCAAACATGTAAATACACAATTATTTTGTAGTGAGATATATTAACTCTTAAAATTTAATGTAATATACTCACATCATTCTTGAATATGTGCATTGCAGTGAAGAGTTACGTACATTTTGAGCGACTGCAAAGTAACCTCCTCCGATGGTCACTTAAACAGTTTTTATATTGGGAATATGTACGTTCAACAACACACGATGTAATACGTGCATATTTGAAGAACGGAAAGTCACTACTTTTTAGTACACCAACATCAGACGTCTTGTCGTGACCTGATAGTACATCATTAATAATACGAAGTTGTGAATAGGCAGAATTTTTAGCAATAATGTTTCTCAACTTACATTTCACTTTTTCTGAAATTAGTGAATTGTTATTTGGAATAACGGTTTGTGATACTTTATACACTATATTAAGGGCTTCTGAGAGTTGTAGTTTAGACGATTCTAACAGGGTGATGCTTTTGGACACGATTTTAAAATTAGAATCAATGAACAGAATATCTTCAAATAGATGTTCAGAAGGCAATGATTTTACGGCTGCAACAGCGGAACTGTCTGTGCTATCCAATGCATCAATAACCTCCATTATTTTGCAGTAATATTTTGCATAATAATTAACAGCATCCAACCACGTTTTCCAACGGGTGAAGACTGGTTGCGGGGGTAAGGGTATTCCTGGGGCAATTATTTGGAACAGCAACACACTCATTGTAGTATGTTCGATTGAATTCTTGTCTGCACTGAACAAATGTTAATCTTTGACTATTCCAACCACAGTAATGCAAAAACAAGTGCTTACATAGGTATATATTAGCTGTAGCTGCCCTGTCTATTTGAACCGGTCACAACTCTTAACATGAACTGTTTATACTACGAGATCGGGCGGTCGCTCACTTCCTCTATACTATCGTACATCGGCAACCTGATTGCATGCTGCGTGTGGCAATTCAACGAAGTCTAGTTATAAATAATTATTCCTGTCTCTCATCTCTCTAATCCGGGAATTTAATGCTCGTAGACACAAATTTTCCTTTGATAGTCATCCAGCTGATCTACTGCCTCCATCTTGTATACATGAAGCCGTGGTCTCTGCTTCAGACCATTGTTTCGAGCCATGGCTCAGAAAAATGGAAAAGACCTCGTTTTATAAATCCAAACGCGGTTTAATGCCATGGCCGTGGTCTAGACCTCGTTTTAGAAATCAACCCTCACTAACGCGGAGTAGCTCGCCGTGTTAGGTATATAAGAGCTAAACCTTTAACAGGAGGTCATTGCCCTACAGGGATATATATATATATATATATATATATATATATATATATATATATATATATAAACAGAGCGAAGACCCAATTACAATAGTGAGTACAAATAGTTGAAACATCATTAATAACCTACGATATTTTAAGACAACATTCCTTAGTGCATAACTGGATTCTAATATCACAATCGAGTCACTGCAGATTACCCCTTAACTCCCCATCTTCCCCGGCTGAAACAGCAGATACGAGTAGACAGGAAGGTAAGCAGTGATGGTTTGTATAAGGCAGGCAACATAGCTTTTACGAACTTTCGGCTCTCGCTGGTCACCTAAAATTCACCACTGAAACAGAGTGCCTTATTGTGTGTGGGTTTCTTTGCTTCCTTTCACTTCCCCTTTATGCCCAAGACTGCCGTAGTTTATGTACGATTCATGATGATAAACTTTCAAGGAAAATATAGGCTACTTGACTTTTGTGTTGAAGGGGTGCAAAAACATTAGATTATTTGATAACATATTAAAGTATAGTATATATTTATTATTCAGTATTATTGTGCAAAAAGTTTCAGTATTAAAAATACTTCTCACGTTCATTAACTCCTAATAAGCGACACTGCTTACAGCAAGTAAAAAATGTATGGCATATAACAAAGCGTTCAAGCTGACATCTCCATTAACTTCCCGTATGTACCAGCTGCAGCCATTTCCAGCTGGCGGTAGTAACTGTACATGACGTTCCACAGGTAGAGCGCCAGAGCTGAAATACAAATTGAAAGTGACAAATTAGGTTATGTCTAGAAACAAATTAAGTTAGGACTAGAAATTGCAGGGACATCATTTTATTTTTACTTCAATTTTTATTGTACCTGAGTTTTTTAATGTACTTCACTCCCATCCCTTCTACTAATGAAGTTCAACCGTCCTCCACACATATCCAAGAACGCATATATATAGTAACCTCACGGTCATAGTAAACAGTACGTTCCAAAAATATGTTTCCGTTTTCCAGTGACGAAAGAGCTTTCAATATTGAATAACTTTCGCACAGGTACTGTCATCCATTTGCCTACGTCGTATCCCGGTTTCCCCCACCAGCTTTTATTTGCCAGCTAGTGGCTAGTAGCTCTTTTCTGAGAGCATTAATTTCTGTTAGGAATTGGACGTCTACGTAATATTATACAACTGTTTAAAATAACTTACATAAAAGGGCCTCGTTAAGTAATTAACTGTCACGTGATTTCCTCCCTTTCTACGACATAACCACTTGGACGGACAGTATATAGTATGTCTGAGTAATTTTATCTTTACGGATCGGGAAGAAGTGAATATTTAATTTACAGTATGTAAGGTACTCTTGGAGCAACAGTAACAAATATAAATGACACTCGGGAGGAAATTAAACGCAGAATAAATATGGGAAATGCCTGTTATTATTCGGTTGAGAAGCTTTTATCATCTAGTCTGCTGTCAAAAAATCTGAAAGTTAGAATTTATAAAACAGTTATATTACCGCTTGTTCTGTATGGTTGTGAAACTTGGACTCTCACTCTGAGAGAGGAACATAGGTTAAGGGTGTTTGAGAATAAGGTGCTTAGGAAAATATTTGGGGCTAAGCGGGATGAAGTTACAGGAGAATGGAGAAAGTTACACAACACAGAACTGCACGCATTGTATTCTTCACCTGACATAATTAGGAACATTAAATCCAGACGTTTGAGATGGGCAGACCATGTAGCACGTATGGGCGAATCCAGAAATGCATATAGAGTGTTAGTTGGGAGACTGGAGGGAAAAAGACCTTTAGGGAGGCCGAGACGTAGATGGGAGGATAATATTAAAATGGATTTGAGGGAGGTGGGATATGATGATAGAGACTGGATTCATCTTGCACAGGTTAGGGACCGATGGCGGGCTTATGTGAGGGCGGCAATGAACCTTCAGGTTCCTTAAAAGCCATTTGTAAGTAAGGAAGGTACTCTTTTATGGAGTAGGTACAGAATTATTTCAACATGAGTTACTAGTACGAAGGACGAAACTGGTAATTGAGATTAGGTACAATAGTCTATAGTGCTATAATATGCACATTAGAACTGAAGCCTGTACCGAAATGAACGGCCACCATTTTAAAAAATGTGTTTAAATATCCACATCATGACTATTTTTCAATTTAACTTCATTCTCTACATTGTACGCTAATGTGCTGTAGACAGTATAATATACACTGCATAATGAATACGTCGGAATGGATAGCTCAGTTCGTGAGTAAAACACTCATTGTTAATACTTTACTGTATTTTGAATAAACAAAAACCTAACGAAAATGATCAAACTCAAAAGCGCAATATTTCCTAGTTTACGTAAATGGATGAACTACTTTTCTTACCTCCTATACCTAGTAAAGTGATTTGTTTATATTACGCCAGTATCATCGAACTCCAGTCGTGGAAGGGGGTAGCAAACAGCGTTGATCCAGAGGTATAGGCAAGTTAATATTAAAAGTATTAGTAAAAATAAAATAATGTCCCTGTGTATTATATCAACAGCAATATTAAAATTGTGGCGAACCATCGAATAACACAGGACTGGGGGGGGGGGGGCAAGCCTCTCTCTAGGCGCACTCCCGCTCTCAGAGAAACCAGCTGCGGACAGGTTGATAGGAACGATAAACAACGCAGAAGTTCCGTGACGTGCCTTTCACATTGAGTGCAAGAGTGTACATAAATATTACATTTAATTTTCTGTTTACAACAAATGTAAATGTGGTTTACACATCGATCGATCAATCGATCGATCCTTAAGTCCACAATGAACATAACTGCGGGAGTAGAAGGAGACCGCTATCTGAAGATCGCTCAAGCTAACGCATATATCCCCTAGGACAGGAATAACAACTTACCATATCAGCTATTCCATCTCAAATCGACCGAAATATAGAGAAAATTGACCTTACAATTTCTAAATACAATGAAAAGTTTTTTGTACGTAGAGACCTGTGATACAATGCTTTGTGCAAAGTAAGAGGCATCAGAACTTCATAGTGTTTAAATTTAAAATATTTAAATTTATCGTATTTTCATAAAATTAGCAACTTGAAACTGTTGTAGCTCCCTTTCACCCAATGATCAAAATCATGGTTTATTTTGATGCTGAGAAATTAAAGTTTATATTGATATGTAAATAGATTTTCTTACTTTTTATGGAAATGGAGAAATTTAGATTTTTCCTCATTAAGACGGGTTTGGCACCGAAAAAATATTTTTAAAATACATAGTTAGATTCCGCATTGAAAGTACAAATAAACACATATTTTTTACTGATGGCACGTTGATAAGAAAGTATCGAAAATATCAAATAAAGAAAATAAATAGTACGCGTGTGGATTAACCGGCTGACTGCGAGACGGGAGCTAGCCGAGACGAGCAAGGCCAGGAGACAAACACGTGATGTTTCGTCTAGTATCGCATAGCTGGGCTAGCTTTATCACAAGTTTTCATAAACACAGGAGTAAAATGACGCCCAACGCTAGCTTATCTTCAGCTCTCGGCCAGTTCGTGCGGTACTGCGTGTGAATATAATCTATTTAATACCCTCGAAACTTATTGCCGAGCCACTAAGCAAACAATGCCGAATCCCTCTTAATAATGCAAGGTTTTTTCTCAATATTTTTTTTACATTTTTACAAATGGGCAAAAAGCCTAAAAGTAAGTAAAATCAGATTATCTGTCTCTCTATATACAATAAAAATAAGGATTACTTCTTAACATAACCTACCAAAATGTCAGCTTCAAAATGAGCTCCCGTTCAATGTTCTGCAGTAAATGGTTCCAGTGTTCTGAGCGCTGAAAGAGGCTTGTTTTTATAAAATATGCTAAATTTATCGCTCAATAGTACGAAAACCGTTTGACTTTCGATAGTATATTTTTGCAAATGCACTCTCCTCAGCACCTTGTATAAACAGGAAAAAAATTAGAGTATAAAAAATGCGAGGTTTTTTACTGATCGATTTCATATGGAATAGTCCATACGCTACATCATTTTTCAGTTTCTATCATATAGGGTGAAAGATTGTGCCATATTCTAAGATCTGATTCCTGATATCATTGTGAAGAAAAAAGTTCATATATACATGTGTTAGGAATGCCAACTCTGGCAAATAAAATTACCAGCCAGTTTACACATGCAAGTTTACATGAATAGAAGTATTCAATATATTAAATCCAGATTCGGCTAAGGAAACCGTTTCCTTTTATTCAGCTGTATACATATGATAACTGATATGAGGAATAAAAATTTTGAGAAACAAGTATTGCTTCTTGCTTCAGTTCTCCAAATTCACATTTTAAATTTCTATTTGAAGCTTGTTGGCATAGCTTTAAGAATTTTTTATTCTGTTACAAAGCATTCGCTTACATAATGTAGATCGACCGGACGGCACGCAACCGGCACAAAGATCATGCAACACGCGGCAAACCGTTTCCTGCACGCTCGGGAGTTTTATTATTAGTGAACTCACCTTGATTTATGATGTGTTAGAAATGATGCCCTTGTGATTCTTTTTTTTATTATGGTCATTATATTTAACCCTTTCTTACCTATAGATACCATATGGCAATAATTAACTTTATAGCATTTATATACTTGTGTGTTACATATGAAGGTAAATTTTGCTGGATAACTTCTATTTCAATACATTTTCATCAATATAGTTTTGTTTCAAATGTTGCCACTCCCGTAACTTGGTCACTGAATTGGTCCTAATACAGCTATTTGTTTGAACATGGATTGCTTGTAAATTTAATTTGGGTTAGAAAGGGTTAAGACTGGTTTAAATGATCCAGCCATATAATAAAATCTGGCCTAACATACGGTGCGTGAATGAGTTTAAAGAAATGTTTTTTTTTATGTTGTTTTCTCGACTTTAAAATTTAAAGCAGTTTATGGAATAAAAAAGCTCGTCGCACAACAGTTGTCAGATTGATCTGAAACTTCTCGTGGAGGTCAATTAAATGTTGATAAATGAAATTTACTAAGCATTTGTATTAAATATTGACTTCCTTCGGGGTATATTCATATTGCACTTATATTAATATATGCTGTAATGGTAAATTCATGAAATTTAAAAATTTATTGTGACTCTCTATTTAGACTCAGCTCAAAAAGCTAGTTATTTTTTATTCCTATGACTAATTTCAAGCTTCTGAGCAAATATTAACATACAATTTTGATGCAAGAAGCCTTTTTAGTGACGCCAATATAAAATATACGTATTTAGAACATATGATTTCAAAACTATTAGCCCTAATAGTACCAAATTTTGTACAGATGATAGGCCTAGTATTGTAGGCATGATTATGTAGTTTAAATTTCACAGATTCTGAATGAAAATTTTGGAAATTTTAAAAATCATCATGTGTCCACTTAATATCTAGAGTTCTTTATTATAGGCCACACCTGCAGAACTCGTAAGTAGGGGAAATAGGACGTCAGCCTCACTCCACTTCTATTGGAGATGATAGACTTCCGCGTAGAGTTGTTTACATTCTCTGACCTTCAAAGCTCCATCAGTGGCGGCACAGTAATTTTCAAGAGAGATTGTAATAAATTCATAGTAATTATAATGTGTTATCTCGTTTCAAGGTTTACAATTATACTAGATTTCCTGTCGGTAGTTTCTTTGAAATTTCTTTGCACCTAATCTGCTTTAGATTTTCTAAAACTTTCCTATCATCACCTACGGAAACATAAAATTATAGCATTTAAGTAATGAACCTTGAAATCACTATTACTTCCAATTCAAAATGAATACAACGACTGACGTCCTTAATTTAACAGTATATAAATAAATAATCAATATACAGTTCGTAATAATGAACTTAACCGAAAGTTTGGCATTCCATAATTCTTAATATGGGCTTTGTTGAAATGTGGTTCAATATTGAAATGAGTAGAAATAAATTGGATGGGACACAGTAAACATGCAATTCTTTCGTCTTCAACAACAAAATAATCATATTCCCATTTCTTTGGAAGTAGTATTTCTTCACAGGTTTAGATTTTGACATGTTCCAGTGCTCTTTAATCTGCAGTACGCGTATTGTGTGTGTATTTATTTATTTGGCTGGCGTGCGTTACAATGTTGAACGACAGCACTGACATCTGATCATATACCTATCGCTCACTTATCAACGTACAATTTATTTATCGTCCTATTACTAGTAAATCCAGACGTTTGAGATGGGCAGGACATGTAGCACGTATGGGCGAATCAAGAAATGCATATGGAGTGTTAGTTGGGAGACTGGAGGGGAAAAAGACCTTTGGGGAGGCCGAGACGTAGATGGGAGGATAATATTAAAATGGATTTGAGGGAGGTGGGATATGATGATAGAGACTGGATTAATCTTGCACAGATGGCGGGCTTATGTGAGGGCGGCAATGAACCTTCGGGTTCCTTAAAAGCCATTTGTAAGTAAGTATTACTAGTAAAACCAGTTAAGACTAGTAATGCAAGTTTTGTAAAAATAGGAATTAAAACTTTATTAATGTACGAAAAATCATAATAAATTCTTCAACTAGGCCTAAAGTAATTGTTTTGTTGCCTGCAAGCAAAATTTCGGACTGATTTCATTTTAGTAGAATATAGAGCACGAAAAGACAAGTCGAGAACTTGTTTTACACAAAAAGTAGACTTAATCGGCTTTACTAGTAATAGGACGATATATACATAGGTAGACCTTCTTAAATTATATGCACACATACATTTTAAAATTTATTTTACATGTCTTTTAACTTATTTATTTCCCCCCTTTACTTTCTAAAGGTATGTTCCTAAGAATTTTATTATCTGTTCATTTGTAATTCTTGATAGCGTATTGTATACCTTCCGCCGCGAGAATGAATGTTGATGCAGCCGAGCGTAAATAGGGCGCCATGACCGCACTGGTAAAAAAGGTGGGTTGGGGTAGAAGGGATATGAAGGCAGTCGCTCTGAGGAGCTACAGTTCTGCAGGTCTGTTATAGGCGAAGGGTTTTTAAACATTGCACAATATTATTATTATTATTATTATTATTATTATTATTATTATTATTACTAGCCGTACCCGTGCGCTCCGCTGCACCTGTTAGAAATAAATATAAAGTGATTACATAATTAAATTAGGACGTTTGATCCAGGGAACAACTTTTACAACAGCGCAAGATAATCTGCTTCGCTCATTACCAAATTTTTTTGCATTGCATTTATTACATATATATTTTATGTATTTTAACACGATTCAATTGAGCTTAGTTAAAATTTGAATTATAAAATAATGGATTGCTAAGCTAACGTACTATTACTGCATACTAAATCAATACACTCTCGTTGTTCGTTAATTCTCTGAGATTAAAATGAGTGTACATAAATATTATTTTAAGAAATATAGAAAACGAATGTACAAAATAGCCTATCAAATTTTCTGCGCATAAGAAGCTATTTTAGTCTTACCTGTCCTCGATTTACTCAGACGTTACTGTAATAACATTATAGCAATATGTCCCTCTAGAGAAACTACACTTTCCAATGGTGAAATAATAATTAATTATACAAATCGGTTAATTTAGCTTCTGATACTACTTCATACAAACACAGAAACATTCTCTGTAGGCTATGTTTAATAACTTTCGATTGTTGATGTCCAAGGCCCCTGTTTCGATTGTTGTTGTCCAAGGCCCCTTATAGACGAAGTCATTTGTTCTTAATTCATTGCACTGTCTTAGATGGCGTTATTTTAATTTTAAAACTCATTTATGTCATGAAATATCAGTCCTATCAAAATTTTGTAAAGAACAAAACTTATCGGAAATCATTTTTAAAGAAACGTTTGTTATGTAACATTTTTCACAAAAATCAATAATAAGCGAGATATTTTGATTTGTTTAATTCAGGCCCCCTTATAACCCCCCTTTTAAATAAAGTATTTTGAATGCCATATAGCCTAAACTCTAAGTTACAACGAAGTTAATTTATATGCCAATTTTCATATAAATCGGTTCAGCCATTATCGCGTGAAAAGGTAACAAACATACAGACAGACAAACAAAAATTTCAAAAATGCGATTTTCGGTTTCAGGGTGGTTAATTATATATGTTAGGACCAATTATTTTTGGAAAATCGAAAATTACCAGAAAAATTTCGGCTACAGATTTATTATTAGTATAGATTATTATTATTATTATTATTATTATTATTATTATTATTATTGCATATAATTATACAAATACACAAAGCTATTTAATAGTTACAATAGAAGTCCTCCTTGAAGGAGGAAATTCAATTTGTATCCAAACTACCAAGACTCTCCTCTACAGCTGGATAATACCAGATTCCACTTGGACTGGCTCAACTGTAATTTCAGTGCCAGTATGGACATCGTACTCACCCTCTACAGGTATCAGCAAGCCGGATACTATGAGCATCACTAGAAAAATTACTTGCACAGGTGCACCAGTCATAGGTTCCATATCATAGAAGGCCAAGAAGCCATACAGCGCCACGACGAAATAGTAGATTGTGGTGAACATGGAAAACGTAATAGTCACCACACTGGTCGTCAACTTGGGCAGCATGAAGCCGGGCTTCCTCTGTAATGAGTAGTTATGCATATAACAGAATAATAAAACAATAGTTCAGCATGTAGTTATCAGTAGAGATGAGCTTAAACCAGTGGCGGTTCCTCAGGGGAGGGACGGGAGGAACGTCCTCCTCACATTTTCTTCTTTTGAAAGTAAATACCAAATAAAATATGTGCCTTGAAATTCGAGGAAGATTCGATAATTTTTAAGTTCACAGCTATAAGAAAAACTCGGTTGATCGAGTTTTAAACCACACGCGCTCATGTGCTGTAGAAAACTGTGAGAAAGATGCGAGATTGTCTGTGTGGAGGAAAGGCACTCCAGTCCTCCTCTACTGCAGTTAACACACATAGACAACAGCGCACTAGCGGCCAGAGAAAGAAGCAGAGTTTTAAAGAAAGTAAATGAGGGAGGAGATCCTCCTCTGAATCAGTCATGGGCGGGAAATAGAAACCGACTGGTCGTGCAGCAAGCTCGCTACCGCTGCCACCTAACGATGTTGCATTCAACCGGACTACAACACATCTAGGAGGAGAGACAACAAAAACAGTTTTAACGCAACGCTATGAAAGACACCATGTAAACTTTTTTTTTAAATTATAAATCAAAAATATTATTCATTGTACTTTATATAGGCTACTATTCATGGTTTGAAACTTTCGTGGATATTTGAAAGTTAAAGTCGGGTTTATGTAAAACAAAGAGGAAGTAGTTTTACGTAGTTGGCCCCTGAAATTCACTTCTATTCATTGTTTACTAGACAGGGCAACAGCCAAGTTGTCAGTTTTGTACAAATATATTTGAAACTGAAAGTAGGTACTCCAAACTACATCATTTTAACATAAAAAATTAATCGGCCACCGGAAGCTTTGAACAATAATGGTAGTATGACTTTACAAGAACTGACATTCTTCAAAAGCATGTAATATTGAACTTGTAAAATGTACATGTGGCAACACAGACCACGTGGGTGGGTGCAGTGTTCTCGCTTTCCTCAGATTATTTCCCATTCCCATTTCCATTTCCGTAAAGCGGTTCCGGTTACGAGTTAGTAGCTAGTCTCTTCCAACACGTGTGATGCTGAAGTGTGCTCGAAAAATGCTACGAGGTTGTGAATTTCCTTGTAATTGTTAATTTGCGCAATTATTCAACACTGAATGGAAGTGAAAACATAATATATTTTGGACAATTTAGGAAACTCAGTTTACAAGAACAGATTATTGCTATACAGAAGGGAAGGCCAACCCTAATACTACCTGGTCTTACATGTATGCATGTAGGCTAATTTGTAGCATGTTTCATTCAAGAAGGTGTCATTTCGTGCTGTTAACTTCTTTCCTCCTCTTAAGAAATATGCAGGAGCCGCCACTGGCTTAAATGATATTTTCAAGTATCTGTGACAACTGTGACTGTGACAATTAAATATCTGTGACTTTTATCGGTGATTTTGTCACACCGATATTTTATATCGATAAGTAAGCACAATATGCATGAATTACACCGATATCTTGTCACACCGATAAAAATTAATAGAAAATATTAAAGAGCAATGAAATGTGAATTCAATTTCTCTATACACACCACACATCAGTGATTTATAAGGGAAAATCCAACAAATAAATTATGTACCATTAACAAATAAATACCTACCTAACTAAACAGTAACATATCGAAAGTTAATCTCGTGTAGCAAGAGGTTACATTGTAGATAGTCAATCATTTGATAATTTTAAATGTAATTGGGTATGGAGAAATTGAGGTTATGTGATTATTCTAATCGTTTTAAAAATTGATCCTTTTTATTGTATATATAATGGATAAATTATTTTAAGTCGTGCATTAACATTATAATATTGAGTCATAGAATAAAAATTAACGAAACATACTGTAAGCATTCGGGAAAATAATGGAAAATAATTACAAAACAAAACCGTTGATCAGACAGGATTTTACATAAGATAAAGTATTGGTAACCAATGGTATTATTATTATTATTATTATTATTTAAATCGTACCGCCCGATAGTTGTTGTTATATCATGCGCATGCGCAAACTCATGACGTAGAGGAGAAAATACCAGTCACAGAGTACTGAATACGGAGCAGATTTCGATAGCGATATTTTTTCACAGATATTTTGCGTCATAAGTCACAGGTTTATCTGTGAAAAAAAAAATACCTGTGACAAAATATCGGTTTGTGAAATATCGGCCATCTCTAGCTATCAGCTGTTGTAGACTGAGAAAATCATGATTATGACATTATAATAGCGGCCTTGGAATGGGATGGAACATACAGGAGGGGGCACTATGGCCCAGCACTGCGACCTGTTACGATCTATTGCGCTAACCCTCACGTTCCAACCCACATCGGCTGATTATATTAAGGTTCAGGTTTCGAGCTGACCTCCCCTCCTTGTCCCTAGGCCAGCTCCCTATCCATATAGCAAGCTCTTTATGTAACCCCAAAAGAAAAAATCAAGGGGTGTTAAATCTGGAAACCTGGCCGGCCATTCTACTGTCCACGTCGACCAATCCAATGTCCACACGGAACTGTTTGTCCAGTCTGCTGCAACATCTCTGTGGCTTAACCTACCAAAATGAAGAATGATATCAATTCATTCCTCTTTCGATAATGTCATCACGAAAATCACGAAATTTGTTATAGGAAAGCTTCAGCAATCACAACAATGCATTGAAACTGTCACAGGTTAACCAAACAGTAAAGAAGGAAAAGTTTAATTACCAGAATTGCATAAAATACCTTTTCCAAAGCTTCCTTAATACTGTACCATGTTACAAAGTATCTGTAGATGCAGTAACTAATGTCTGTATCATTATTACAGTTATCTTTAAATAACTTTAAACGATTACAGATATCTCAAAACGGATTGCACCATTGTTTTTCTCAGAAAATTTCACATGATTTTGAGTACCTACATGACACCTTTTCCTTTTAAAATTTCAAAGTTGTATTCAAAATGGCGGCTTTTGAGATAGATGAGGGTTAGAATCTAATATGTCACGGTAGAGCATTAAATTTGGTCTTACAAATACTGGGAACATCTATAGTAACCGAAAATCAAGTATATGGAAGACATTTATATGGTTCCATACTTTTGATTCAACCTGTATTTTGTTCATTGCAGAGCTGTATTTTTTTGGAACCTGAAGTGTATTTTCTGAAAATGGACATGTCAGGTTTTGAAAGTTTGCTCCTCCAATGTCGTTGCCCTCGTCATTTCCGGTGCTGTATTCCAGACTGCCAGAATAGAGTTTAGCTCCGTCGTCTCAAATTGAATGTAGAAGGAATCAGGATTGGTGAACCATTATTCCAGACTAATTCTGTAGGCTTACAGTATCCCAGCGGCTAGACCAGACCTGCGCACTAATACCTCAACCCAGTCACTTCAGGCTACCCCTTAACTCCCCATTCCACCTTCTCCGACTGAGACAGTAATGTTTCGGTCGGATACGAGTAGACAGGAAGGTAAGCATTGCTCAGTGACTGAGTGTGTAAGGCAGGCATCACAGCTTTTACGAATTTTCGGCTCTCGCTGGTTGCCTAAAACCCAGAGTGCTTTACTGTGCATTTGTTTTTAAGGCGGTGTAAGCAAAAAGGACATGAGCGGGGGTTTCTTTGCTCCCTTTCACTTCCCTTTTATGCCTAGGGCTCGCCTAGACTAAAAGGTAGCGAGCACCAGGATATAAGCTAGAAAATAAATAATTGTCGCAAATACAGTAGCGTGCAAATTAATCCGAACACGGCATATTTTTACATTTTCTGTCACTGTTGGCCTCACAGCTACTCATACCGCTTTAATTGACATCTGTAGTACTTGTAATTCCATTGTTGAAGGTCTGTCATTATTTTTTTTATAATAATGTGACATTTTGCCTATCGTTTTGTACTTATAAGCATTTCAGTTGTGTTGAAGACTTAATACTGCAATCCTGTGTACATTCTGTCGTCTTCACAAATGGATACAACTCCACGAAAACGGTCTAAAATTATAACATTAGCAAAGCATTCTTCTATGACACAGAGGCAAATTGCTGCAGAATGTCACATCGGTTTGGCTACTGTTAATTCGATCATAAAACGATACAGGGAGACTGGATCCATCACACCCCAGAAAAAAGGAAACTGTGGCCGGAAAAGGAAGACTTCACCTGCAGATGATCGTTTAATTGTCAGGAAAAGTAAATTAAATCCTAGACTAACTGCTGTCGACTTAACCCGCGAGTTAATGGCTACCACTGGGGCGAATATTCACGTCACAACAGTGCGGCGTAGGCTTTTGGAAGCTGGACGAAGGGCTCGTAAGCCTATTAAGAAGCAACTGCTAACCGCTGTTATATGCAAAAAACGCTTTATGTGGGCAAAATTACATCAACACTGGACAATGAATGACTGGAAGAATGTACTTTCTTCCGATGAGTCTCATTTCGAGGTCCACGGCCACCGTGTTTCTTACGTACGGAAAGGATCCGAAAAAGTAACAGCAGCTCATCTTCAACAAACACCCAAATACCCCCCTAAAGTAATGTTTTGGGGTTGTTTTACACATGAAGGGCCTGGAGCATTAATACCCATCAAGGGAATGATGAATTCTGACAAATATATTCACTTATTGGAAACCAGAATCGTACCCCAGCTGCAAAAATCATTTCCGGATGGCAGAGGTGTGTTCCAACAAGACCTGGCACCATGCCATACGTCTCGAAAAACTACAGAATTCTTCAACAAGAAGAATATTCAGGTACTCCCCTGGCCAGGAAACTCACCCGACATCAACCCCATTGAGAACTTGTGGTCCATTTGCAAAAGAAGAATGCAAAAAATGGATTGTTCTACAAAGGAGAAGATGATTTCTGCCCTCATTGGTGTATGGTTTCGCGATGAAGAAATGAAGAATATTTGTGGGAAATTAGTGGAATCCATGCCAAATCGTCTCAGAGCTGTTATTAGGAACAAGGGAGGCCACACAGATTACTGAGGTATGTCTCAGATCCTTTTTTTTATTCCGTTTTAGTGTTTTGCATAAGTAATTACGTTGTTCGGATTAATTTGCACGCTACTGTATGCACAAATGGAAAATTATATTTGTGCAAATTGCGAAAAGTTTGTGCAATATTATAAATA
The DNA here is from genome assembly GCF_040183065.1 of Periplaneta americana. Lineage (NCBI taxonomy): Eukaryota > Metazoa > Arthropoda > Insecta > Blattodea > Blattidae > Periplaneta > Periplaneta americana. The sequence goes on from NC_091127.1 coordinate 146,522,373, forward strand.
GTTCTACAGAAAGATAAAATTGATAAAGTATGCAGAAACAAAAAGTTATGTTTCTTGGAGCTTTATTACTTTCAATCCATCTTTACATAAGTAAATCATTACGCGTAGGTATGTTTAGAATCAATTACTGCTGAATTTGCATCACATTAAAATACGTTATTTTATGGCAACTCTAAACATTGAAATCTTTACGAGTAGGCCCTTCAAGATTTATTTTTAGAAGAGTGCTAACTCTTTTTATTAAAAGGCAGTTTCTAATTAAAGTTTTTACAAGATTCATGAAACTAAATCCTCGTTCATAATTTACAGTAGTATTAGTAGTAGTATTTATTTATTTAACCTGGTAGAGATAAGGCCGTCAGGCCTTCCCTGCCCCTCTACCAGGGGATTCCAACTATAATATGAACAATAAAATTACAATTACAAAATTACAGTAGGCGATGGAATTATATAAATCAATTAGGAGAAATTGTTCACTTAACTTACATGAATTGCACCAACTCCATTCCTGAACATCTATTGCTCAATACGTTTTTGAACATTGCTCATGCCATTGGTATTTCGTTTAAATTCAGATTAGTTCAAACACATCTCTGATTTCATTTTCTCCATTACCATCTTCGTTTCTGAAGTTCAATGTGGTTGACACATTTTTGCAAATTTACATTCAAAAAGTTTGTTGCATTTTCAGAAGTCGAGTACACAAATGCGACTGTGTCAAATCGGGAGGTAACCCCAGCCTCCTAATTTTCTTGCTTCATAAAGGCTGGCTCACAATAAACCGGGAACGAGAACCAGAATGAAAACGAGAAGCAGAGGACGTGAATATGAACATTTTTGATTCACAATAAACCGAGAACGTAGACGACTATGCATGTCGATATGCATGTCAATAACGATATGTAAAGTCGATATTACGCATTCTGGTGTTATTTGTGTATAATTGACCAATGGCGTTCTCTCATGAGTACAAGGCAGCCAACATAAACACAGGTTAACCAACTTCGAAATTTCAACTGAAACATTTCATTAGGTACGGTACTATAAATATGCCCATGCATCTTTATTATCACAACCTATTTTAAGTCTACCGTAACGTAAAATAATTAGAGAAGAAACATTTGTAATAGAACAAAAATGAACACAACAGTCGTTATTGAATTGAAGCATGAATATATAGTGTGTAATACAACCAGTACAGTAATAAAATAGGATTCACTTACGATCGGTGTTCAAAGATGCAGCTATTGAGGCCACGTATTCTCCTTCATTTTCTCATCTTTATACGAGGCGCGCTGCTTATCGTAAACGTGAGGATTTTCCTCAACACTCAATATTAGAATCTCATCAAATAAAACTTGCTCCACGATGCATAGCACAGAACAAAATGATGCATAGGTTATGTCACGGTTTTCTTGCTACAAAATATATGACAAAATAGCTTTTAGATGGCAATAGAATGAATCTAGTGGGCTGTGATCGGGAACGTGAACGCAAAAGTTGAAACTTGGCCAACTCTCCGTTCCCGATCCTGGGCTCCGGCAAGCTTTTCGTTAATTGTGAATGCTCACATTTAAATGTGCACATTTTAACAATTTTACCGTTTTCGTTTTCGTTCCGATTCTCGTTTCCGGTTTATTGTGAACCAGCCTTAAGAATACCAGTCGAGACCAGATATGAGTGGGATGGAGTTGTTAAAATGTTTCCCCATTTGTATCTCGAACATAGACATATAACGTCAAAATAACAAAAAGCACTCGTTGCCTAAGGAGTGATAATTAGTAACTACAAAAATGGACACTTAGTTTAACTACATTATTATTATTATTATTATTATTATTATTATTATTATTATTATTATTATTATTATTATTATTATTATTAAATTGGAAAGTTAATATTTTGTCCTCAAGTAGATCTTGCAAAGCAAAATCATATATAAAAAGTTTTTTTTTCTATTTTCAGAAAAATTTATTCTTAAAACAGTTTTTTTAATCGCCTGCAAATTTACAGATACGAGGTATCACTTCTTAGCCATCGATGTCTTTAAAAGATAACCGACAGTTACATCAAGCATAGGCTCTAAATCAGTGACCGGCATGTTCCGTGCTCTGTGACGTCATATCACGGAGCCGCCACGCTCTTTGCTCGGGAAACTCTGCATACTGAGCACAGCGTGGAGAGAAGGTTCAACTGAACAGTGGTGGTATGGCGCCTATGCAATGACAGAGCGCGATCCATTCGTCTGAGGTAGTATGGGAACAGCACAATTACAATACATTTGTACGAAAACAAAACTGTACAACCGTGATAAATCAATGTAACAAAATATTTTGGTTTGTAATCAAATTTAATATACTTATAATAATATGAAATTCATAATATAGCCAGCTGCAGAAGCGTTCGCATTATGTAAATGAGGCTCCGAAACTGCTATAAATATACAAATATAGAAATAAATAATTTAAGCAGTACTACAACACTTTGTCTACTCGGAAACTTGAAAAAAGTTCAAGTGTTTTTAACAGACATTTTTCTACACAATATACAGATTGAACTATCTAGGCCCTAACTTGGTGAGTAGTATGCAAAGTATATTTCAACTTTTTAAACACACCATCACTTTGTGTTACTATCGTGCCCAAGCTAAATGCTTTGTCGAGACCAAACTATGTTATGGAGTATGGAGGAATGGCGAAGTGTTTGATTTGTGGCAAGCTGTTTCAGCATGTAAAGAAGTTCAATATACAACGCCATTATTCTGTATGCCACACAAATGATTATGACAAATATGGGGGAGAAGATCGGCAAGTACTAGTGCTGCAATTGAAAGATAAATTGTTAAGTGAAGCTAGGGAACACAATGTCAGTGAATCAATGGTAAGCTTAAGGCTTAAGATATAGGATTTCACTAGCCATTGCAAAGAACATGCGTTCTTTTAATGACGGGGAATTTGCCAAGAATGTTGCCATCATTCCCTAGCAAAATACAGGAATGTGATTCCATCAATTTATCTTCAAGAACTGTCGTATCATTGCTGCACTGACGCCACTGCGCTGGTGCGTGATAACAGTAATACGACTCAACTGCTCGCTCTTCCAAGCTCTTGAGACCTGACTGGCTCTTACGTCATAACTGCAGCTTCTGCCGGCCACTGCTCTAAATCTACTTCCCCTAATACCTGCAGTAAGGTTATCTGATACTTTAAACCAGGTATGCTCATTCTCTGACTCCCGATTACGTTCTGTAATCGCGACCTTCCAATGTAGAGCGTGCGGATCCTCGTTCGAAGCTCGACGGATGACTGAGGAAGGCAGTTCAAGTACTTAGTAAACGTACGAACAGTGCGGGACAATGACAAACGATCATTCCGTACAGTGTGAGAGGAAGACTTTTTGTTGTGCGTTCGGTGAAAACATAAATTGTTTATTATATTGTAAGGTACTGTCAGGAATACTACTGAACAACATAAAACAACATTATAGGGTCTGCCACCCAGAAAATGTCGAAGTGACAGGGAAGCTGTTTTCTGTAATATATATTCATATACCAACGTTATTATTATCATTATTATTATTATTTTCATTTTAGGCCTACTACTACTATTATTATTATTAGGCCTATTATTATTATTATTATTATTATTATTATTATTATTATTATTATTATTATTATTATTAGTGTAGTGATTTTATTCCAGCAGAAATACATGTTTTGATAAAATAATTTTTCAGGGGTGCAACGTGCACTACAGCTTCAAGAAATGAAAGCATTTAATGAAAGGTGAAACATTGAAGAGAGTCGAACAATTCAGAGTCTGTGTTTAGGAGCAAGTTATGTAGTATGTTGGGAATTAGCTAAGGCACTAAAACCTTTCACGGATGGTTAACTTTTAAAGAGATGTACGGTGCTTGAACAAAATATAGTTAATTATATCTCTGTAGCCTACTGGAACAGCTCAAATGTGAATTCACAGCATAGATTTTGTGATTTTGAACGTATGGAGAGTGATATTAGTCTTTTTGTTAATCCTTTCATAGCAAATTTAGTACAATTCGTGAGAGTGCAGTTCCAGGACGAGTTAATTGATTTACAAAGTAACGTAGAATTCTGAACTAAATTCAGAAATATGATTTGACAAGAATAGAATTATTTAAAAAATGAACAAAACGAAATATCCCAAGATGAGCTTATTAGCTGCCACTATGTTAGCTACCTTTGCCTGACATATGTGTGCGAACAATAAAATTATTTTCGAGAATGAAGGTTACTAAATCGAAACATAGATCCCGATTAACAGATGAGCATCTTTTGAAGCTGCGCATTGCAGTAAATTCGTTGGAAATAGATTTCCTATTACTTGCAGAAAACAATGCACATGTTGAATAGACCGCAATGTGTGGTGGAATATGAAAATAACATTATCTATGATATAATAATAGCATAAATATATTAATTACTGTGTAATAAATAATGTAATAACTGAATATTACAGTGTATACTCTTTTCATTTTCAAATTCAGTTTATTATCCGTATTTGTAAGAGTGTAAGAACTATGCCACTGGCGGTGCTGCAATGTACAGTACATGCAATGTAGTTGCGGAGCCCAGTCCGTACACTGTATGTGTTATGCAGTGCAGTATCATCCGTGTAATCGGCGCTTTTACAATTTTGAGCATACCTGCTTTAAACAGACGCATAATACAGATGAAATCCTCATAATACTCAAACCAGCCTCAAGGTCAAGAAATGATCAAATTAACTCTTGCTTTCTTCATTGATGCTAGTTAATACTTACATAATGAATGCCGTAGAGCAGCATGCCGCAGAACGTCCCGTCCACGAGGGTTAAGATCAGTGCCAACACCATGTTGAACGTTGTGAAGTTGAGCATCTTCTTGCTGTAGTTCATGGATAGATACAGTCCCCGATCATCAGGCTCCATCGACGGCGCCCCTTATCATAAAATAAATTTAATTAGGGAATTATAGTTAGCGCCAGCGCTCTGTATATAATAATTATGTCCTTGCTTGACGTCTCATATTCGAAGGATTACATTATTCTTGTTCGACCATACTATAACACGTCATCACATGTGACGTAACTGTAGTATACATTAAAGTACTGCTATTCATTATGTTATTGTAACTATCGATTTCCAATTAGGTATGCCTTAATTTTTTGGGGAAATCCAAAAGAAAGCCATAGAATTCTATGTCAATCAAACTATCTTGAACATTGTCGACCTCTTTTCAAACAATCACAGATATTAACTGTCATAAATTTATTATACAGGGACATCATTTTATTTTTACTTCAATTTTTATTGTACCTGAGTTTTTTAATGTACTTCACTCCCACCCCTTTCTACTAACGAAGTTCAACCGTCCTCCTCACCGCATATACAGTCATAGTAGCCTTACGGTCATAGTAAACAGTACGTTCCAAAAATATGTTCGCGTTTTCCAGTGACGAAAGAGCTTTCAATATTGAATCATTTTCGCACAGGTACTGTCGTCCATTTGCCTACGTCGTATCCCGGTTTCCCCCACCAGCTTTTATTCGCCAGCTAGTGGCTGGGCTGTCTTAACTCCTTTCTCAGAACATTAATTTCTGTTAGGAATTGAACGTCTACGTAATATTATACAACTGTTTAAAATAACTTAAATAAAAGGGCTTCGTTAAGTAATTAACTTTCACGTGATTTCCCTCCTTTCTACGACCCTACGAAATAACCACTTGGACGGACAATAGATAGTATGTGTGAGTAATTTTATCTTTTCGTATCGGGCAGAAGTGAAGATTGAATTTACTGTACGTGAGGTACTCTTTTATAGAGCAGGTACAGAATTATTTCAACATGAGTAACTAGTACGAAGGACGAAACTGGTAATTGAGATTAGGTACAATAGTCTATAGTGCGATAATATGCACATTAGAACTAAAGCCTGTATCGAAATGAATGGCCACCATTTAAAAAAAAATCTGTTTAAATATCCATATTATGATTATTTTACAATTTAACTTCATTCTCCATATTGTACGCTAATGTGCTGTAGACAATATAATATACACTGCATAATGAATACGTTCACATGGACAGCTCCGTTCGTGAGTAAAAACACTCATTGTTAATACTGTACTGTATCTTGATTAAACAAAAACCTAATGAAAATGATTAAACTCAAAAGCGCAATATTTCCTAGTTTACGTAAATGGATGAACTACTTTTCTTCCCTCCTATACCTAGTGAAGTGATTTGTTTGTATATTACGCCAGTATCATCGAACTCCAGTCGTGGAAGGGGGAAGCAAACGGCGTTGATCCAGAGGTATAGGCAAGTTAATATTAAAAATGTTAGTAAAAATAAAATTATGTCCCTGTATATACGACCCAGTCCTTTACACTCGACAAAATATAGACAATTACTCATTAATAGCCAATATACATGATCATGAAATTAGAAACAGTGAACAAATTAATATTCCATACTGTAGATTACATAAAACTAGTACAAATTTTTCTGTCATGGGGATGAAATTATATAATAAGCTTTCCAGTCAATGTTATAAGTTACCAACCAATAGTTTCAAAGCTAGATTTTATAATTGGCTTTTAATTAATCCTTTCTACTCTGTAGATGAGTTTCTTAACATAAATTTATACGAAATTGTTTTTAATAAATAAAGTTATTTACATTTAGTTACAAATATTACATTAAGAGTGAAGTGTTTTCATTAATTTAGAGTTTCAAAATGTTTTGTGTTTTCATTCTAATTAAACTTTACTGTTTTCAATTACATGTGTATTTTCAAATGTATGTTTTTTTTTCCTCCCTTCTGTATTGTGATGAAGCCTATCACTGTATGTTTAATGGCTAATTGAATTGAATTGAATTGAATTAAGCATATGCGATATTGATTAATATCATACGCGCAACATCTCGCAAGCCTTGAGAGCATCTGAAAAGTCCACATTTGCGTTGATGGCTGAACAGTGGTTGACAAGGATGCATGGAAGTGAACAAATTGAGCTAGAATTGGATACTTTAGTGTTCCTTTTAGTGGACGAATTAACAGATAAAGGAGCATTTTCTGAGGCTTTCTGGAAAAATAATTAAAGAAGAGACCAGTGAAGTACTTTGTATGGAATGTGGCATTGTATGGGGCAGAAACATGGGCATTACGACGAAGTGAAGAGAAGCGAATAGAAGCATTTCAAATGTGGATATGGAGAAGAATGGAACGTGTGAAGTGCACAGAGAGAGTAAGAAATGAAGCTGTACTGGAAACATTGGGTGAAGAAAGAATGATACTGAAATTTATCAAGAAGAGGAAAGGAATTGGTTGGGTCACTGGCTGAGAAGAAACTGCCTACTGCAGGATGCACTGGAATGAATGGTGAACGGGAGAAGAGTTCGGGGCAGAAGAAGATATCAGATGATAGACGACACATTAACATATATGGATCATATGAGGAAACGAAAAGAAACGCAGAAAATAGGAAAGATTGCAGAAAGCTGGGTTTGCAGTGGAAGACCTGCCCTTGGGCAGAACACTAAATGAATGACAGATCATTAACATCATTCTGCAAAATGATGTAAAGTACATCCCATGTTTTCTAATCGTGTTTTCTAATCGCCATGCTTATGAAGTTAATGTTACATTAAATTACCGTATAACACGCGTGAGATAGGATGTTTGGTGTTACAGAATTCTGGTGGAAAACTTGAAATTCTAGTGACAAACTGAGAAAGTACGAGGGGGATCCAGGAAATAACGACCGTTCGCGCATACCCGCCGCGCAGCTGACTCCCCTTCCTTGTTTGAAGGACAACTGGCTTCCTTAACATGTGTTCTCATAATGTTGTGAGTACTGGTTGCAACATGTCGCCATTGTGCATTTTGTGTTACTTCAAAATGAACGACGTGATTGATAATCCTGCCGATTGTGAGGTGAGGAGTGTGATTCGATTTTTGAATGCCCAACATTTGAAACCTGCAGAAATTTACCGGCAATTGAAAGAAGTGTATGGTGATACTGTAATGAATGAAAGAAATGTGAGAAAATGGTGCGAAATGTTCAACTCGAGAATTGCTGGATCAATTCGGTTGGGAAATCTTTGATCATCCGCTCAATAGTCCAGACCTTGCTCCTAGCGATTTTCACCTTTTCACTAAGCTGAAAGACTTTCTGGGTGGTACGCGTTTTGGAAGCGATGAAGAGTTGAAGAAGACAATGAACACCTGGCTTAATGAACTGGCGGCAGAGGAGTATAACACGGGAATTCTAAAGCTAGTGAACAGATAAGACAAATGTGTCAATGTAGGTGGTGATTATGTAGAGAAGTAAAGGAAGCTTCAGTTATGTAACAGACTTTGTTTTTTCAAATAAATATATTTTTTTTAATTATTACAACAAAACGATCGTTATTTCCTGGATCCCCCTCGTATAGATTCAGGCGTCTGGTACGTTCAGATTACCTTAGTTCAGTAAGTTCTAGCCTAGAGAAAAGCACTCTCGTAAGAAATAACTGATCGAGAAGAGAAAAAGAAACTGGTTGCTCACTGACTGAAAAGAAAGTGCCTACTGAAGGATGCACTGGAAGGAATGCTGAACGGGTGAAAAGTTCGGGACAGAAGAAGACATCATATGATAGACATTAAGACAATATACAGGGTGTTTCAGAAATACTTCAAATGTTCAAAATTTCTCCTCTTGCTTCCACACACGCATGTATTCGTCGGATCATGGACTCGTTGGCAACAAACAGCCATCTAGAATATAGTGGGTGCATCAGCAGAATTGTATCGATAACATCATTCGATTATCTAACAAAATTAATATTATTATCGGTTATAAATTTAAGTTGTTGGATTGTACCTAGAAACGCGTTGAACGTAAACTTTCATTATTAGCCTATGAGTTTCAGAATTGATTAAAATTGCAACACTTGCTACCAAGCTGACAATATCTAACAGATGTTTCATAATGTTCATTAAAAAAAACCCCTAAGGATTTTCGGACATATGTTTATATTAACTTTTTTTCTTGTTTTGGTGTGAGGAACATGCCTCCAAGGTTTGTCAAAGTATTTCTGAAACACCCTGTATATGGATTGTATGCGAAGACTGGAAGGAATGGTGAACGGGAGAAAAGTTCGGAGCAGAAGAACATATCATATGACAGACATTAAGACAATATATTTATGGATTGTATGCGGAGAAGGAAGGTTTGTACAGGGACATCGTTCCATTTTTACTTCAACTTTTATTGTACCTGAGTTTTTTAATGTACTTCACTCCCACCCCTTCTACTAACGAAGTTCCAACTGTCCTCCACACAGAACCAAGGCCGCAGTACTGAGTTAGTGATTATAATATGTTTCAGAAATATGTTCGCGTTCTCCAGAGACGAAAAATTCCAATATTGAATCATATTTTCGCACAGGTACTGTCGTCCATTTGCCTACGTCGCATCCCGATTTCCCCCACCTGCTTCTGCTCGCTCCACTGCAAAGGCTAGTGGCTGGGCTTTCTTAGCTCTTTTCTGAAAACATTAATTTCTGTTAGGAATTAATTGGGCGTCTACGTAATATTTGCAACTGTTTAAAATAACTTAAATAAAAGGGCCTCGTTAAGTAATTAACTATCACGTGATTCCCTCCCTCTTTCTACGATCCTGCGACATAACCACTTGGACGGACAGTAGATAGCATGTCTGAGTAATTTTATCTGTGCGGGTCGGGCAGAAGTGAAGACTGAATTTACAGTACGTAAGGTACTTTTTTATAGAGTAGGTACAGAATTATTTCAACATGAGTTACTAAGTATGAAGGACGAAACTGGTAATTGGAATTAGATGCAATAGTCTATAGTGCGATAATAGGCACAAAAGAACTGAAGCCTGTATCGAGATGAACGGCCACCATTTTCAAAAATGTGTTTAAATATCCATATGATTATTTTTCATTTTAACTTCATTCTCTATATCGTACGCTAATGTGCTGTAGACAGTATAATACACTGCATAATGAATACGTCGGAATGGATAACTCATTTCGTGAGTAAAAACACTCACTGTTAATACTGTAATGTATTTTGATTAAACAAAACCTAATGAAAATGATCAAACTCAAAATCGCGATATTTCCTACTTTACGTAAATGGATTAACTACTTTTCTTCCCTCCTATACCTAGTAAAGTGATTTGTTTGTATATTACACCAGTATCATCGAACTACAGTCGTGGAAGGAGGTAGCAAACGGTGTTTCCGGGTCTCAATCATTATTCCAAAGGTATAGCCAGGTTAATATTAAAAATGTTAGTAAAAATAAAATGATGTCCCTGTAGTAAAAGACCTGTTCTTGCACAAAACACAATGAATGGTGTAGTCATAAGGTTCTTGTATGTCGTAATTTACGGTGCGTTGCAGAAGCTTTAGTATTATACGTATTTTGAATACACTCCCCTGGTTGTAAAGTAGGCCTACGTTGTTTCTCTTATTCCTGCGAAGTATTCAATTGTTGTGTTCCTTACATAATTCTGATCTATACTCTTTTCGCTGTAAGAAAAATTCTAACGTAAACACAAGCACGTGATTGTCATATCCGTGATTGGTTCCTAGTCGAAACACTCACACGACGCAGGAAAATATAGTTCTGTATTTGGAAACTACGTATAACCTTGTATTATTTGAAAATAAAAATTAAATTCTAGTTATTAAATACGATAAAACATATAACTTCACTCATATGTGAAACGCTATGTAAAAGAAAAGCTACTTTTAAATTTTGTTTTGAAAGCGGACGAATACTAAGAGTAATACCAAGATGGTCTGTTCTTGTAATTCGCTCGCGCCACTTCAGCTTGTTCACGTAACTACGTGATAATATGGCTTCTGCATCCTCAGTGTGTGTGGTTACAAAACGTAAGAGTGGAAACCCTCTCAAAAGTGGAGAGAAAGGTGTTGAATGTATATAATAAGTTAAAGGAGTTTCCTAAGCAAACGAATGCATAGTAGTGAGGTTAGGTCTACTTCGACGAGTAACGAGAAATGTATAACATGAAACAGAATGTACAACAGTGGGCGGGATCACTTACTGAGAATATCTGGCGCCAAAACTGTGGCCAATCAAGTCACACTTTAGTCACGTGACATTGTTTACTGTAAGACTGTTCTCACAACGAGAAGATTATATGTATAAAACATTCACTTCTTTAATTTTAAGCGATTCTTTTGACCAATGATAGTTACGTCCAAAATGAAGTCTTATGATGTTAAATGCGTAATACACTGATTATTATACTAGTAGAGTCAGAAAGTACCGGAACTTCGGGTGGCAACGTCATGCTCTATAGGAAACTTCTCTGCCTTGTCCGTGTGCTATGTAGCCTACCCCCCAGGCGTATAGACTCAGTGTGCCGACCGATCGAAGGGGAAAGTAATGCTTGAAGTGCTCTTAGATATCCAGGGTCTCGTAAATTTCGAGTTTATTCCTGAGGGTGGAACTGTCAGTAAGGAGACGCATGTTGCAATTCTTCGACGTCTGCGTGATGCAGTTCACGAAAAAGACCAAATTTATGGGAAGAACAGAATTGGGTTCTTCATCATGACGATTACCTAGCATATTGGTCGCTCTTGGTGAGCGAATTCCTTGCAAAACACAAAATTCCTTCCTTACACAGCCATCATGTTCTCCAGATCTTGCCCCAGCAGATTTCTACCTACTAGTAGAGTCAAAACGTAACCGAACATGTGTATAAAACTTTGTTGCAGATGACAACACCGCCTTCAAAGTACGCCCCCTGTGCAGTGACACTTCTGCCAGCGTCCATACCATTTCTCGAAACATTCCTACAGCCAATCTTTGGTCACTTCCTGCAGAGCGCGCGTCGCATGAAATTTCGCCTCTTCAGCTGACGTAATCTGCTGTCCCTTCAGTGGGAATGTGACTCTTGTAAATACTCTGCTGGAGCAAGATCTGGAGAATATGGTGGCTGGGTGGAAGAACAGGTATTTTGTGTTTTGCGAGGAATTCGCTCACCAAGAGCGACCGATGTGCTAGGGCGGTGGCGGGCATTCCTGCGACATTGCCGCAGTGACGTCAGACCTCAGTGAAGCATCAATCTTACCCCCTATCTTCCCCTTCCCCCACCCCCACGAAAATGTCGTGGCGGATTATACTGGATTGCTATGGCTGATTATACTGGATTGCTGTACTTCGAAGCTTCATTAGTGATACAATGTCTTTCGCAGAAGCATCTGAATCGAGAGGATATCACACTTACAAGAAAGGCGGCTCTTTCATTTCTCATGTTTAGGATCAGTTACAAATATTCAGGACGCTAACTTAAATAAGTACATCTTTAAAACAGATCACCTATTATACGAGTTCAAAGAACACAGATTCAGTGATTTTCAAAGAATGGAGAAAGATTTCAATATTTTTGTCACTCCTTTTCATGTTGAAATTGAAAATGTTATCCCAGAATTGCAGTTAGAGATACTGGATTTGCAGAATGATAGCTTCTTGGAAGCAGAATGTGAAGGTCTGCTGGAGGTTAAAATTTTTGAAAAGATCTTCAGTACTGCATATCCCCTGCTCAGACAGTTTGCTTAAAAAATAATGAGTATGTATTCATCAACCTACCAGTGCGAACGGCTGTTTTCGAAAATGAAATTTATGAAGTCCAGCCACAGATCCCGCTTAAGCGATACTCAACTCCTTGCACAACTGAAAATAGCATGCACATATATAAATCCCAATTTCCAAGAAATTGCTTTGAAAAATGATTAATTAAATATCTCGTGAATGAACTATTTTAATCACATTTGGTAGGTAGGAGTGTAGTGGCGTAACTGTCTGTAAATAAGTCACTGCACTCTCCCACAGTATACTGGGTGTTCAGTTCAAAGTGTGTCATGGCTCGCTGTATGCCGTCATGTGGCTAGCCGATAGTGATGGGCGAAGTTGTTCTTTTCCCGGAACAGTTCCGACGGTTCCGGTTCCGAAAAAATACTATGTTCCAAATAACAGTTCCGAAATAACAGTCACCAGTGGTGATGAGTCGGAGTCGTTGAGTCGTTCAAACGAACGGTACAGTACCCTCCCTCTTCACCATAGACAAATAACACCATGCAGCTCACACTGGAGCACTCATAGGCATGACATAGTACACATTCTTATCTATAGATGGCACTGCAATGCACATTCGAATCGATTTTGGAAAATTGCTGTGCATGCGGACAGGACGCAAAAGCTTAATGTTAGTAATTACACAGCTGTTGACTACAAGGACAGAATACAACACTTTGTTTTCGTACATAAAGTTATAAAGATATGGTAGCCAACTAAGAAAAAAAAAAAACAAATCATTAATTTTTATTTTTACTTTTCTTAATGCACAGTTATAATAATAATAATAATAATAATAATAATAATAATAATAATAATAATAATAAATATTACAATTTCATAAATAAAAAAGATATATATTGGCAGTACTGAAACCTGGAATCCCCGCAGTGGGTTAATAAAATGTTCGAATCGCATCTTTACCAAAGTGTAATTTAAACTTCGCATTAAACCTCGCTCTCCAAATCAGTACTTATATGGGTAGTTTCCAACAAATAATGCTACAACATTTTTGTCGTTCTTTGATAACAGAGAAGATAGCACAAAAACTTGTGCTTGTCAGACTTAATCTCAACAAACGACATACAGACATTGTAACTAAACCACTCATTACCATTTACGACTTTAACCTTTGTATAGAATCAGCTGATCAATGAATTAATAATAGTATGCGTACTTTATGACTTTGTACAATGTTTATAAAACAGAATTAGTCAACTAATGGTGAAATAAACCATAAAGCGGGAATGAATATTACAGATTATTAAATACTTACTATAACATTACAGATGATATGCCAGTCTTAACAAATGTTGATATTAAAAGTTCGCGCCACCGCAAGGATTTCAATTTCCATGCGCCCCCCTCCAACCACGTGAGAGTTTCAAATACCAACTTCATCCAACGAAGTTCCAAGTACAACATAAAGAACAACGAGAACAGTGTAACTGCTGCTGTCGTTGGTTCATCGGAACAAGCTCCGACGTTCCGACTGTTATCTCGGAGTCGGAACATACCTTGTGCAACGCGGTACTGCGAGCCCGCAACAGCTGGGCAAGTGAGCAGCTCGGAGTCGGAACACTGTTATTTCGGAACAGGAGGTTCCGACCTACTGTTCATTTTTGCAACAGTTCCGAGGGAGTCGGAACATACCTTGTGCAACGCGGTACTGCGAGCTCGCAACAGCTGGGCAAGTGAACAGCTCGGAGTCGGAACACTGTTATTTCGGAACAGGAGGTTCCGACCTACTGTTCATTTTTGCAACAGTTCCGAGACCGGAACAGTTCCAAAATAACTGTTGTGTTATTTTTTACCCATCTCTACTAGCCGATGAGCCTAGAGAATTCAATCTTCCTACACTTCCGCAAAGGCGTATTACCTATGTGCCAGAGAAGTTGCCTAGCAAGTACGGCGTTCATTCTGAAGAGTACGTACCGATACGTACGGTAACGCCGGTAGTGGCAGGAATGTGAACTGTTCGGAAATACGTACTGTCGGGATATGAGGAGAGGGTTAAGACGATTACTTACGTATTTGTTGACATTAACTTCGACGGTCAACATGGACACGGAGCATTTTATTTGTGTTGTGGAATGTTACCGTACGCAACCGATGATAACAAATACCCTGCGTACGAATTGCCGGTGCAAAACACAGTTCGAAAGAGGTTATGGTAGCACACAGACAGTACAGACCGCCATTTGTTGCTACGACGTTCAAGTTATACCGTACACGTTCTCAAGTTCAGATTGAAGAACGCCTTAAATAATAGGCAACTTCTCTAACATATAAGCTGAAACTCCCTTCAAATCGGTGACTCAACAACAGTGACGTCATGACACACTTTGAAATGAACACCCAGTATAGTTGCCATTTAAATCCTGTCTTGTGGGTTGCGTTCATTTTGCCCACCACTGTGCTGAGGCATTGTCATGATGAACTCAATTCTGTCCTTGCTACAAGTTGGGTCTTCGTCGTCGAACTGTATCACGAAGACGTCGAAGAATTGCAACATACGTCTCCTTACTGACAGTTCGACACTCAGGAATAAGCTCGAAATTTAGGAGACCCTGGATATCGATGAGCACTTCAAGCATTACTTTCCCCTTCAATCGGTCGACACACTGAGGCTATACGCTTGGAGGGTAGGCCACATACCACACGGACAAGGCAGAGAAGTTGCCTATAGAGCATGGCGTTGCCACCCGGAGTTCCGGTACTTTCTGACTCATATTACATGACATAATTGAAGCGGTGAGATCAATAACCATTCAAGTCCACTTACACAAGTTTCGAGAAAAACGCAAAAACTTGTATTTATTACCTAACTAGCTGTACCCGTGCGCTCCGCTGCACTTATTAGAAATAAATATAAAGTAATTACATAATTAAAATAGAACATTGGGTCCAGGGAACATTCGTGTTTGATAGAAGAATAAATCGTTTAATATGCTACTTAATTTAAATTGTATTTAAACAATTAAAATGCTATCATTTTGGTCCAGAGACCACTCATTTGGTGCAAATATAATTCGTTTAACATTTTTCTAAATTAGTCTTGAATGCATCCTTTAATAAATCACTCCAAATTAATAGAGTTGATTGTGTAACAATGTAAGAATTCACGATTTCCTATGCACTACTGCCATAGAATGAATAAATTTGTTTTTCTTCCTACTAAAAAATTCAATATTTTGCACATAGCAGTTACGGAACAACGACACTATAATCTGAGACGGCGGTGGAAATGTATTGTAACTCTTAAAACTCTTGTATATCCTTAAATATCAGTCCTATCAAAATTTTGCCTGGAATAAAATTTATCGGAAATCATTTTTAAAGAAACTTTTGTTATGTAATATTTTTCACAAAAATCAATAATAAGCGAGATATTTCGGTTTATTTAATTCAGGCCCCCTTATAACCCCCCTTTTAAATAAAGTATTTTGAATGCCATATAGCCTAAAATCTAAGTTACAACGAACTTAATTTATATTCCAATTTTCATCGAAATCCGTTCAGCCATTATCGCGTGAAAAGGTAACAAACATACAGACAGACAGACAGACAGATAGATAGACAGACAGACAAACAAACAAACAAAAATTTCAAAAAAGCGATTTTCGGTTTCAGGATGATTAATTATATATGTTAATACCAATTATTTTTGGAAAAGCGAAAATTACCAGAAAAATTTCGCTTACAGATTTATTATTAGTATAGATTATTATTTTTGCACGTAATATTTCTAGTTGTTTTAGAGATCAAGACAAAGTAGTATACCAACTTTTAAACTCGTAACACTTGTGAAAATATTCCAAATTTAATTTCAAATTTGCAAAAAATGAATGATCAGAAGTGGACTTGAATGGTTATTGATCTCACCGCTTCAATTGTATCATCCACCACTCTACACCTGCGAATATCTGCTGCATTCATCGGTGAAAGCTGAAAATTGTATTGAAAACACTTCGACCATAAACAAGCAGTTTTGTTGAATGACGACACACATGGCGATTTACAGCAGTGGTTGTCGACATTCACAATATTTCTGTGTTCCTCGTACAACACAATCTGGACAAGCACTACACAGTCTCACAATGCGGACCTTCCTGATCGTGTGATCAGGACGATGCAGGATCACCGCGGAGACCACACAGAACAAGTATAGGTGGGGCATGGGAACCAAGTGTTTTTTAAATGGCTTGTACTCGGTCATTATGAAAGGGAGAGACGTGCGGCATGTGACATTCCATTCCGTGGCTCATAGCATTTCACCTGCAGTCGGCATCATGGAGCAGTGGACGCATGTTTGAGTATGATTGTTTTGTTAGAAATGGCGAGTCGATGATCTCGATACGGCGTGAATTTTGCTACAGATTCAATATTAATCGCAATGATTCTGTTCCCGTGCGTGACACAATCTTATGTTGGGTTAAAAAATCTGAAAAAAGAAATAGGCGCAATACTGAAGAATAAATCGCCCGGCCCCCAACACAGAGTGCGTACTCCAGAAAATTTTGAGTCAGACAAGCGATACTGCGCAGCCCAGGCCGCTCTGCTCGAAGACATTCAGCTGCTCTTGGAATCAGCAATCGTACGGTAAGACGGATTTTGCATGGCGATTTACATTTACACCAGTGGCGGCTGATTGACTGAGGCAAGTGAGGCCGGGCCTCAGTCACTTTGCTTAACTGAAACCAAATTTTGTGTTTTTATATAATGTATTAGTTATTTGAATGAAGCATATATCGCTGTAGAAGTATTTGAAAACTTTGATGTATATACGCCTCTTTTGCAGTAAAATTTGTTCCTGAGGCCGGGATCGCTCGTGCCGGGTCTGGCTTGTGATGTATATAGATCTGTTTTGCAGAAAAATTTGTTCCTGAGACCAGAATCGTTCGTGCCGCGTCTGGCTTAATGCATTTCATGTCCTTTCGCGGGCTTTTAGGTTTACGCTTAAAACGTTGTAGCTGAGGCACAATTCGGCTGGCCTGGTCAGGTTTCACTCCTCCCATCCATGGGCCGGCCTCAAGGGTAGAGTGGGGTGGGAATAGCAGTGGTGACTTGTCTTCCTAACTAGACCATAAATAACAAAATTCCAGCTTTTTGGCAGGCAGAAACCCACTCGATTCTCTCCCCTTATGTCTCAGTTTATGGCATAAGCGAGGGTGTTCTGCTATTGTACTTCGTAGTACAGTAGTGAATCTGGGCCAATGTTGTTATGTATTTTGGGAAATTATAAACAGAAACAAATGAGAGAAATAATGCTGGTGCAGTTAATTCATTGTTAGAGTGTCCTTTTTCGAGAAGAAATAATACTAAAAGAAAGGAAGTTTGAAATAGAGAGAGAGACTACCGAGATACCTACGACATCGCTGATAATTTTTCTGACACATAATCTTAAAACGCGAGTTTCTATTGCATCCTGGTATAGGCAACATAAACGGTTAAGTGGTAATGTGATGCAAAATAAACTTCTCTTGGCCTTGTTTGTTGCTGTCAAAGGAAAAAAATAAAAAGAAAAGAAAGAAAGGGGAATTTCAACACATAATATGGGATGCTTCATCACACTGAAACTCAGAGCATAACAGCTTATTTGGTGAGTGAAATTATTATTTTTCATTGATAGTAATAAGAATAGACTAATAATAATAATAATAATAATAATAATAATAATAATAATAATAATAATAATAATAATAATAATACAGTAATAATGACAATAAATATAATAATAATAATAATAATTAATAGCATAAACAAACATTTCCTATCGGAGGCACTTAAACTAGTTGCATCTGGCCTCACCGAGGATTTTATCACCGGCCGCTACTGATTTACACCCTTACAAGATAGGTGGTTTCAGCAATATGGGGCCACGGCGCATATCTCCAGAGCGTCAATGGCAGTTCTTTGCCTTCTGTTTTCCAATCGTCTCATTTCGAGATTTGGTGATGTTCCATGGCTCCCTGGTCCCCTGACCTGTCCATGTGATTTTTTGACCTGTCCACGTGATTTTTTTCTATGTTAGTACCTCAAGGCACGTGTTTACGAGGATAAGCCCCGAATATTAGATGAATTAAAGGACACAGTACGTCAACACATCACCCAAATCAACAGAGATCCCCTGGAAAGAATAGAGGTGAATATTCGTCAGCGCCTTGAACAATGCGTCAACACAGACGGACATCACATGCCAGATGTAATTTTCCGCTCATAATTATTGAAATGGTATGTTCTCACAAACGTTGCTCTACGAATAAAATGTGTTGAAAACAAAAACTAACTGTACATATGATATTTCCATGCAGATATTCTGCGTCATCATACGATGAAAGAGTAATGGAACGGAGAAAAATCCTCACCGGCGCCGGGATTTGAACCCGGGTTTTCAGCTCTACGTGCTGACACTTTATCCACTAAGCCACACCGGATTCCACCCCGGCGTCGGAAGAATCGTCTCAGTTTGAAGTTCCAACTCTTGGGTTCCCTGTAGTAGCCGCCCTCTGTACTACGTCATAGATATCTATGAACCTAGGACCGAAGTCCACACATCTGCTGAGGTGCACTCGTAATGAGTGACTAGTTGGCCGGGATCCGACGGAATAAGCGCCGTCTTAAATCACGAAGTGATTTACGCATATCATATATATATATATATATATATATATATATATATATATATATATTATAATCAGGGAAAGGGATTTGGAGTATTATAAAGAATGGTGAAACGTAGTATAGATATTCGCAGCTCAGTGACTGTCAAGCGAGCTGCGTCACAGAGCATGTACGAGTACAGTCCACTTCATACAAACTTACAAGCAACATGCTGTAAACGTATTTCAGAATAAACAATTGTTATAGTTTAATGACATATAGTGGCCTACATACATAATCTGCATTTCATTTTGAACGACATGTGTTTTTCTTGGCAACGCATAAGACATCAATAAATAACATTACAAATATACATAATTAAATATCAATCCCTGCGTCCTCGCGTGTCAGTGGAAATGTTGATGGCTGATAGACAGTTGTCTTCTGTATGGAACTCGCCTCTGAATATGTATGTTTTTCTCTCAGGAGCGGTTAAATTAAAGCCTTTATTTACAATATTATGAAATATAATAATATGTATACATCGTATACTACAGTATTTACAATATATACAATATTTACAACATAGCCTATTACAGTATCATTAAATGTTGATCAAAATGTAGAACCAAACGAAATGGCATTTTCAATTAATGCTGTGTTTTGTTGATGAAACAATTATTCCTGCTGTGCCTTATTATAATTTCCAAATTTTCAAAATACAACTTTGCTCTGTTGCAAGGAAGGAAATTTTTTAACATGGAAAAACTCCGCTCTACATCTGCAGAGACAATTGGAGAGAACTTGAAACAAGATACGTCAATTAAATTCACATGTTGAATGACGTCATTGGGACACGTCTTTGTTAGTACATCTGAAATCCGACTAAGAATACTATACCTATCATTTTAATCAAACTATGTTCATTTTTTCACCAACACGTTTTCCTACTTCACATTCTACTGTACTCAGTTTATTTACAATAGTTCTCATAATATTTATTTGCTCAACTAGTTCTACTCCTAACTTTTCTAACCAAATAATGGCATTCGGTAAATATAAAAAAATTGACTTAATATCCATGACTTCTTTTTAGATTGTTCTATCATTTAGCAGTTCCTGGCGTATTTGAATCGCAGCCGCGTCATCGGTAATTGTTTCCTGAATTTTCATACTCGATCTGGAGCTTTTACAAATATAGTCTTTCAATTTTGTATTGTTGGTTGGTTTCACTTTCGGCATTGTACCTGCACTTCACTACTCTGAACTGCAAACCTGCATGTTGACGTTCTTATGCGACAACTGTCCCGTTCACCTGTTGTTGACGTGCAGAGATCTGCGAGTATGTCATGGAGGGGAGGACTTGGCATAAAGGGTTGTAAACAAATGGCTGTGTAGATGCCAATACTAGCTTTTACTACTCCAAATTCCGTTCCCTAATTATAATGTACCGAAGTACATATGATATTTCCATGCAGATATTCTGCGTCATCATACGATGAAAGAGTAATGGAACGGAGAAAAATTCTCTCCGGTGTGGCTTAGTGGATAAAGCGTCAGCACGAAGAGCTGAAAACCCGGGTTCAAATCCCGGCGCCGGAGAGAATTTTTCTCCGTTCCATTACGCTTTCATCGTAACTGTTTTATGGTTATTTTAAAAACACTTGGTTCCTATGCCCCACCCTGTACAAGACAAGGGACAAACGCTCAGCATCGTGGAATGAAGATAAATCGGCGTCCATGCCGGGAATCCAAATATGAGCCCTTAGATTTGGAATGCAGCTCTATGCATATAATCATACCAGGGACATAAACATTACTGAACGTCCTGAGATCTGATAGCGATAAACGAACTTAAAAATGGGTTTACGTACTTTCCATAATATGATCTTCAACTGCATCGACGCCGGCCTGCAGTCTGTTAATAGTCACACACACGCAGAGGAACATGATCACCAACAGGATCTGCGAAACAAAGACAATTACATTATTAACAACTTGTTTTAGATATATTATTTTAATGTACCGAAGTACATATGATATTTCCATGCAGATATTCTGCGTCATCATACGATGAAAGAGTAATGGAACGGAGAAAAATTCTCTCCGGCGCCGGGATTTGAACCAGGGTTTTCAGCTCTACGTGCTGATGCTTTATCCACTAAGCCACACCGGATACAACTCCGACGCCGGTTAGAATCGCCTCAGATTAAGTTCCAACTCTTGGGTTCCCTCTAGTGGCCGCCCTCTGCACTACGTCATAGATGTCTATGAACCCAGGACCGAAGTCCACACATGTGCTGAGGTGCACTCGGTATGAGTGACTAGTTGGCCGGGATCCGACGGAATAAGCGCAGTCTTAAATTACGAAGTGATATACGCATATCATATATATTATTTTAATGTATGATATTTCCATGCAGATATTCTGCGTCATCATACGATGAAAGAGTAATGGAACGGAGAAAAATTCTCTCCGGCGCCGGGATTTTAACCCGGGTTTTCAGCTCTACGCGCTGATGCTTTATCCACTAAGCCACACCGGATACAACTCCGACGCCGGTTAGAATCGTCTCAGATTAAGCTCCAACTCTTGGGTTCCCTCTAGTGGCCGCCCTCTGCACTACGTCATAGATGTCTATGAACCCAGGACCGAAGTCCACACATGTGCTGAGGTGCACTCGGTATGAGTGACTAGTTGGCCGGGATCCGACGGAATAAGCGCAGTCTTAAATCACGAAGTGATTTACGCATATCATATATATTATTTTAATGTATGATATTTCCATGCAGATATTCTGCGTCATCATACGATGAAAGAGTAATGGAACGGAGAAAAATTCTCTCCGGCGCCGGGATTTGAACCCGGGTTTTCAGCTCTACGTGCTTGTTTTAGACATGCCTATTAAGTGAAATGTAGATTGAACATGTATGATTTCTTTGGTTCCTGGTAGATGTAATTTAATTACTGCAACTTCTAAAACAGGGCTAACTAGGTTTGAAATTTGAGTATTTCTCAGCACGTGTGCGAATGAACTAACCAAGCTTCGCCCATGCTTTTATTTGCGTTTTTGGTAATCCTACTCCGCCGCTATATTTAAATTCTTGCATCCATAATCTTTTCGCTGTAAGAAAAATCCTAATATAAACAATAGCACGTGACTGAAGTGAGGCTTCATTGGCCACTGTTTGGCGTCATAGATTCTCAATACGTGTTCCCGCCTACTGTTGTACATTCTGTTTCATGTTAAACATTTCCCGTTACTCGTCAAGTAGACCTAACCTCACTACTATGCATTCATTTGTTTAGGAAATATTTACTTTATAATTACTCTAATTAAAAATCACATAACTTATTA
Source organism: Periplaneta americana (assembly GCF_040183065.1). Classification (NCBI taxonomy): domain Eukaryota; kingdom Metazoa; phylum Arthropoda; class Insecta; order Blattodea; family Blattidae; genus Periplaneta; species Periplaneta americana. The sequence goes on from NC_091127.1 coordinate 146,544,975, forward strand.
TATACATTTAAGACTATTTGTTTTTCTCCGCTTTTGAGAGGGTTTCCACTCTTACGATTAATAACCACACACACCGATGATGCAGAAGCCATACTTCAGTACCACGTGCTTACGTGAACGACAAGCTCAAGGGACGCCAGCTTGTTACAAGAACAGACTACCTCGGTATTACTGTTTGTATTCATCCGCGTTCATAGTACATAACAAAATATAAAAGTAGCTTTTCTTTTACATATCGTTTTACATACGAGTGAAGTTATATGTTTCATTGTATTTAACAATAGAATTCAATTTTTTATTCTCAAATAATACAAGATGATAGTTTCCAAATACGGAACTATATTTTCCTGCGTCGTGTGAGTGTTTCGACTGTGAGCCAATCACGGGTATGACAGATACTTGCTTGTGTTTACATTAGGATTTTTCTTACAGCGAAAACAGTATACCATCATTTCCACGCGCTTCATCTTTCCACTGTCAAAGCTGAACCTGCCACTCGATACCACCTGACCATATGTATATAACATGGAAAACTAAGTATAACTATACTGAGCACAGGTAGACCTAGGCTATATCTACGAGAGAGAGTCGATAGGTTACAAACAGATGTAGCGACGTACATTTTTAATAAGGCGTCTGAAACTGTCACCGCTAGATGGCAGTATTATCGATGTGCGCACAACCGAAACAAAGAAGCGGCAGTTGCAAAATGGTAGTGATAAGTTCCGATTTAGAATAAATAATTATACAGGAAAATCTGTTAGTAGAGCGGACAAAAGTGAAGATTCTACAGGAACATCATTTTATTTTTACTTCAATTTTTATTGTACCTGAGTTTTTGAATGTACTTCACTCCCACCCCTCTACTAATAAACTCCAAGCGTCTTCCACACAGAATCGAGGCCGCGTATGCTGTACTGAGTTAGTGCGTATAGTGCGTTCCAGAAAAATGTTCAAGTTTTCCAGTACGAAAGAGCTTTCAATATTGAATCATATTTTCGCACAGGTACTGTCGTCCGTTTGCCTACGTCGCATCCCGATTTCCCCCACACGCTTCTGTTCGCCCCTCTGTAAAGTCTAGTAACTGGGCTGTCTTAGCTCTTTTCTGAAAACATTAATTTCTGTTAGGAATTGGACGTTTACGTAATATTATACAACTGTTTAAAATAACTTAAATAAAAGGGCCTCGTTAAGTAATTAACTGTCACTTGATTTCCCTCCTTTCTACGATCCTGCGACATAACCACTTGGACGGACAGTAGATAGCATTTCTGAGTAACTTTATCTTTTCGGATCGAGCAGAAGTGAAGATTGAATTTACAGTACGTAAGGTACTCTTTTATAGAGTAGGTACAGAATTATTTCAACATGAGTTACTAGTACGAAGGACGAAACTGGTAATTGGGATTAGGTACAATAGTCTATAGTGCTATAATATGCACATTAAAACTGAAGCCTGTATCGAAATGAACGGCCACCATTTTAAAAAATGTGTTTAAATATCCATATTATGATTATTTTTCAATTTAACTTCATTCTCTATATTTTACGCTATTGTGCTGTAGACAATATAATATACACTGCATAATGAATACGTTCGCATGGATAGCTCAGTTCGTGAGTAAAAACACTCAATGTTAATACAGTACTGTATTTTGTTTAAACAAAAACCTAATGAAAATGATCAAACTCAAAATCGCAATATTTTCTAGTTTACGTAAATGGATGAACTACTTTTCTTCCCTCCTATACCTAGTAAAGTGATCTGTTTGTATTTTACGCCAGTATCATCGAACCCGAGTCGTGGAAGGGGTGACAAACTGCGCTTACGGTTGTGAACCTTTAATTCAAAGGTATAGCCAGGTTAATACTAAAAATGTTAGTAAAAATAAAATGATGTCCCTGTATAACAAAATCCAATTAGTTTAGGCAAGATTAGGGAGTAATGTAACAACAGAGTGGGACTCATTCTAAATAGAAAGGATAAAGTTATAATGTCTATTAACAACACAAATTACGAAAATTCTGTTTGTAAGAGGAGCACTATTTTTTTTTTTTTTTTTTGCCCAGTTCTGTGTAAAAGTAAGAAAAATAATGGAAACATTGTTTTAGACCAGCGGTGACCAAAGCGGGTGTCGTGATTACATCGTGTAATCACAGACATTCGAACGGGTACGAGAAGTTTCCTGTACATCGTTGTGTGTTTCATTCACGTACTCAAGGCAAACAGTGGCGGTATCATGTGGCTCTACAAATTCTGTCTCTACAAGCAGTAAGAGGTGGTTTCGTAAAGAATGAGAAGGAGAACTTTTTTGTTGTTCTGTCGGACAAAATGTAATATGTTTACTTTGCTCAACGGTTCAATTAGGAGTATATAGAAACATTAATAGCCACGCTGAATAATTTATTATTATTATTATTAGTCTATTATTATTATTATTATTATTATTGTTATTATTATTATTACTACTACTCATACTACTACTATTACTATTATTACTGACCACTAAGTATGTGTTTCTATAATTCTTCTGTACGTGCATGAATATTGATATTTTTAGATCTTCTCCGTAGAAGGATAAAATTATTAGGTTTTATCTCAAGTTTAATCTTCTTAATCTTTAGATGAGGGTAACTATTTATTAGTTATTCATTTAATAATATTATTGTAGAAAACTGATTCAATATTATGTGCCCAAGAACTGTTAAAGCCAGGAACTGATATGTCTTAAATCATAGCCAGGACGAGAAAGATGAGATAAATGTAAGGAAGTCAGCTACCTTATGGCGTTTGAAAGATCTCGTGCTCTAAAGCCTTTTAATAGAACACGATTTTTCAAAAGAGTAATGATTAAAATAGCTTAAATAACTTGTCCATAAGAAGTTTTTAATTTTGAAAAAACTACGAATTTCTCGACCAAGTATCGAGAGAAGAATTTAGAAAATTCCTGATTATATTCAAGAGGAAGGTTAAAAAAAAAAGAAGCAAGAAAAATCGTATATTATTCACTGGTTCTTGATGACAGCAGTGACATTACTGATACAGCAAAGCTTGAGGTTTTTATCCGCGGGATTGATCAAGATGTTAGTACAGGAACCACCACTGGTTGTAGTTTTCATGCCAAGTACCTTTCCTGCGTCTCCTTGGTTCATATGCTGTCTGTCGCATATAATCAATGCAGCTCGAGTTTTGGTCACCGCTGTTTTAGACCTACTTCAAGCATAACATTTCGTATCCTACCATTTTGTAAAACAATGAGGGGCAGTCAAATGAAAACGGGTCTCCATGCGTATATCTCACGGCGGGCAAGCTAGTATAACTGGAATTGATTGCTGAACTGACATCTGGTGGGAATCGCGAAAGCACAGCTACAACCTCCGCTTACACAGTAGTCGTTTGTTTATTGTGCTGGAAGTAAAGTTAGAGATACGTGCGTTCGTCCAACATCACTAATGGAGGCAGGTAAAGAAGAACAGCGAGGTGTAGTGCGATTTTTGACTGCTGAAGGAGTAGGACGACGAGAAATCCATCGACGCATCTCTGCTGTTTACAATGAACTCAGCATGTCATGTTTGCGTGTACTGGAATGGCACAAGAGATTCCGAGCAGTGTTGTCAATTCAGCGGTCTTCCCGCTAGATCTAGCGTTTTTCAGCGTTAGTTTAGCGGGTAAAATTTATTAAATTTGTATTGCTGATATAGGGATTTAGCGGGTATTTTTAGCACTCATAGCGGCAAAATAACATAATTTTATATTTATAATATAGCAATTTAGCGATTTCTGCACGGCTTCACAGCGGATTTTTAAGAATCGAGTTGGCAACACTGATTCCGAGAGGGACGCGTATCACGTCACTGCAAGACGATATTCGCACAGGACAGGCTCATCGTGCCATCACTCCTGGTGTTATTGCTGAGGTTGATGGTCTTATACGGGGAAATCGACGTATCACTGGGGAAGAACTTCGTCATTTGGTGGGAATAAGTCACGGTTCCGTACACGTCATTGCGACGAAGCAACTGCATTACCGAAAAATCTGCGCGCAATGTGTTCCACCACAACAGTTGACGGAGGAACAAAAAACAAACAGAATGGCTGTTTCACTGGGTCACTTGCAACGATACCACGAGGAAGATTATGCATTTCTGTCCCGTATTGTCACTGGGGACGAATAGTGGTGTCATCATTTTGAACAGGAGAGCAAACGGCACAGCCAACAATGGAAACAAATGGATTCTCTCCCACCGGAAAGGTCCAAAGCAATACACACAAGTTCCGATAAAGTCATGTTGACATTCTTCGATTCTAGGGATCCTCTGCTTGTTGAATTTCTCGAGCATGGGGCAACAAACAATGCACAGCTTTATGAAGAAGCTTTACAGAAACCGAGATGCCCCATTAAGTCAAAGCGCCCTGGAATGCTATCGAACGACGTTATCATCCTCCTTGATAATGCTCCCCCCCCCCCACACATACTACCAACTTCGTGAGAAATAAGATTCAGAGATTTGGTTGGGAAATGCTTCAACACATCTTTCCCCTACAGCCCAGATCTCTCCTCATGCGATTTTTACATTTTTGGAGAGTTGCAGAAAGACAGTCATGGACTTCGTTTTGCGTCGGACGAAGATGTGTGTGACTGGGTAAAGAACTGGTTCGGTAGACAGCTCACAAGCTTTTTAAATAATGGGATAGATCATCTTGTCTCGCAGTGGAATAAAATAAAAAGTTTTGGAGATTACTCTTGAGGTAATAAATGTTCTATTATAATTTTTGGCATCTAACCAGTTTTCATTTGACTGCCCCTCATACTTCTATAGTGTATGCTCCAAACATACATGGAAGGAATCTTATTCTTTCTCTTTTATTTCTTTCAAAAATCTTGTCTGCCTTACAGGCGAAGTATTTAAATTCGTTAGGCGATAATAGTCGGCCCTTTTGTAGGGTCACCAAATATGGTTCTTGTACGTTTCCGCCTGCAGGAGATCCACAACATCTATCCGGGGAAGAGTGGGAGCGGTGTTCGGAACATCTTATGACGTAAGCCACCTCTCCGAAGACTTTTTTTCTGATACCTATTGCATAACATTATACTTATACAATTTTCTGCATCTTGGCTTGATGCTAGCTCCATCTGAGAACAACATCATTCCCAAAGATGTTTACCTTGCAAAGGAAGAATGACGTAAACATTGTCATAATAAAATTAGCTATACTGGTTTTCCACGTCAAGATGCAGTTTCTTAATAAATTCCTCATTAGAAGCAACAGCTCCAAAGCTCATTCGTCCTTCAGAAACTGCAGTTTTACTTTAACCTAGCAAACCTAAGGCCGGGTGCACACAGAATCAGACAAGACGCGGCGTTTTCTTTTACAAGTTTCGCAACAACTGATTTGCTGGCCGTGTGGATTTGGAAAATTGGCCTAGGCTAGAAAATGGCGTCAGTGAAAGAGGACATTATTTGCTAAGGACGCTTAATATACATAAAAACCTATAGGATTGAAAGAGTCTTAAAATTAAATACTACTAATGTAGTGCACAAACGTCATTTTGTATGTTTATGACTACTTTACGACTCACAACAAAGAATAATAATATATTAAATCAATAATGAGTGATGGTAAGCTTACAGAGCAGAGCAGAGCAGTAGGCCTACAACAAAATTATTATTGTCAATATTATTATTCACCTGGTGCTTTCATCTCATTTACAGTTTCTCACATATTTTTTGAAACCACGTTATTGTCGTGATATTGTTTCAAAGATTGTACAGAACGTATATTTCCTATACTTACTTACTTACTTACAAATGGCTTTTAAGGAACCCGAAGGTTCATTGCCGCCCTCACATAAGCCCGCCAGCGGTCCCTATCCTGTGCAAGATTAATCCAGTCTCTATCATCATACTCCACCTCCCTCAGATCCATTTTAATATTATCCTCCCATCTACGTCTCGGCCTCCCTAAAGGTCTTTTTCCCTCCGGTCTCCCAACTAACACTATATGCATTTCTGGATTCGCCCATACGTGCTACATGCCCTGCCCATCTCAAACGTCTGGATTTAATGTTCCTAATTATGTCAGGTGAAGAATACAATGCGTGCAGTTCTGTGTTGTGTAACTTTCTCCATTCTCCTGTAACTTCATCCCGCTTAGCCCCAAATATTTTCCTTAGCACCTTATTCTCAAACACCCTCAACCTATGTTCCTCTCTCAGAGTGAGAGTCCAAGTTTCACAACCATACAGAAGAACCGGTAATATAACTGTTTTATAAATTCTAACTTTCAGATTTTTCGACAGCAGACTGGATGATAAGAGCTTCTCAACCGAATAATAACACGCATTTCCCATATTTATTCTGCGTTTAATTTCCTCCCGAGTGTCATTTATATTTGTTACTGTTGCTCCAAGATATTTGAATTTTTCCACCTCTTCGAAGGATAAATCTCCAATTTTTATATTTCCATTCCGTACAATATTCTGGTCACGAGACATAATCATATACTTTGTCTTTTCGGGATTTACTTCCAAACCGATGGCTCTACTTGCTTCAAGTAAAATTTCCGTGTTTTCCCTAATCGTTTGTGTATTTTCTCCTAACATATTCACGTCATCCGCATAGACAAGAAGCTGATGTAACCCGTTCAATTCCAAACCCTGCCTGTTATCCTGAACTTTCCTAATGGCATATTCTAGAGCGAAGTTAAAAAGTAAAGGTGATAGTGCATCTCCTTGCTTTAGCCCGCAGTGAATTGGAAAAGCATCAGATAGAAACTGACCTATACGGACTCTGCTGTACGTTTCACTGAGACACATTTTAATTAATCGAACTAGTTTCTTGGGAATACCAAATTCAATAAGAATATCATATAATACTTCCCTCTTAACCGAGTCATAAGCCTTTTTGAAATCTATGAATAACTGATGTACTGTACCCTTATACTCCCATTTTTTCTCCATTATCTGTCGAATACAAAAAATCTGATCAATAGTCGATCTATTACGCCGAAAACCGCACTGATGATCCCCAATAATTTCATCTACGTACGGAGTTAATCTTCTCAAAAGAATATTGGACAAAATTTTGTACGACGTCAACAAAAGTGATATTCCTCGAAAGTTACCACAGTTGGTTTTGTCCCCCTTTTTAAAAATAGGTACAATTATGGACTCCTTCCATTGTTCTGGTACAATTTCCTTTTCCCAAATAGCAAGTACAAGTTTATAAATTTCGCTATATAATGCACTCCCACCCTCTTGTATTAATTCTGCTGGAATTTGATCGATACCTGGAGACTTGTACTTTTTCATATTTTCTATCGCAATTTCGACTTCTGTAAGCGTGGGTTCGGGTATAAATGGCTCAGCAGTTTGTATTTCAATTTCGTCCCGATCATTTCTATTTGGCCTATGTACATTTAGTAGTTGCGCAAAATAGTTTTTCCATCTGTTTAGGATTGATGGAGAGTCTGCAAGCAAGTCACCATTCTCATCCTTGATAACGTTTACCCTTGGCTGATATCCGTTCTTAAATTCCTTTATACCCTTATATAAATCTCGAATGTTTTTATTCTTACTATTTGTTTCTACCTCATTCAGTTTTTCCTTCAAGTAACCTCTCTTTTTATTCCTAAGTGTACGACTTGCTTCCCGTCTTTCATTGAAATAATTATCTCTCTTCTCCTCAACTGGATCCTGTAAGAATTTCAATTTTGCCTGTTTCCTTCTTTCTACTACCATGCAACAATCTTCATCAAACCACGGTTTCTTTTTCTTAGTTTCATAATAACCTATGCTCTGCTCAGCTGCAATTTTGATACCATCTCTGATATTTTCCCACACTCTATTAACATCTAATTCTTTCTCAACTTCGTCGGAACTTTCTAAAGTGGCAAACCTATTCGAAATTTCGACCTGATAATTTTGCTTAGCTTCCTCGTCCTTTAATTTCAAAATATTGAATTTAGTAATATTAACTTGTTGCTCTACTCGCTTGGCTACTGATAATCTTTCTCTTAATTCTCCAATCACCAAATAATGGTCAGAATTACAGTCTGCACCCCTGAAAGTTCGAATATCTACTATACTAGTATGTCTCCGTTTATCTATCAAGATGTGATCTATTTGGTTGTGTGTCAATCCATCTGGAGAAGTCCAAGTATATTTATGTATATCCTTATGGGGGAATGTTGTACTTTTGACAATTAAATTTTTCGATGTGGCAAAGTTGACTAATCTAACTCCATTGTCACTACTAATTGCGTGTAGGCTCTCTTTTCCAATAGTTGGTCTAAAAATAATATTTTTTTTTCCTATACTAAAACAACAAATTTATCCGCATCGAGCTCCATTATGAATAATGTGCACTACACAACAATATAGTATTGTAGATAGTAAAGCGTTCAATCATAGCCGCTACTAACGTATGCGCAGTACACTGCAGCTATCAGACAGTCTCCTTGCGACAGGGTTGCCATACGTACGACTATAGTCGTACGCATACGATTATTTTGATTAATTGTACGAGGTACGACTGAACTCTATGTCGTACGCAATTTTGTACGACTATTTTATTGAAGGAACAAAATTATTTTGGAACTTATAGTGTTGGTCCATAATTAAAATAAAATTACAGGTTAATTCGTCCCTTTTTAGACAAGTTTTCTTCATTATGTCGTTGACTAATGTGAAAAAATTGCTATAAAGGGATAAAAGATGCTTTGAAAATCGATATGGTGACTACGCTTGCCATGCAAGTCATAATTTGTCATCTTCAGCTCTAGGTTTCATTGTACTGCGCTGTTATGTCGAAGTAATAAGAGTTCAGAGATCTGCTAACTTACATTTTAGGCAAAATAAGTCTTTCATCAATAAAATAGTACCGCAGTAGGATTAAAAAGTCTAAACACGCCGACATTATAGCTGTGTTGGATTTGAGTCGACTTCACATAGATAATTTGATGTAATTTTCAGCTGAAGCATTGATTTATATTAAATATCTGCCGTCGCACTGGCCAAAGACAAGTTTCTGCTGACTTTCTGTATAATGTTGTTCCTGACCAAGCGTCATCGTGCATGCGTCATCGTTGACAGTGTTGATGAAGAAATGGCGATTTGTTTGAATGTTAAATGTCATTGCGGATGTGAAAAATAATTAATATTCTTAATTTGAATAAAAATTTACTGGTATACATAGGCCTATCAACCGCTTTTTTTTGTATCTGAAATATGTTTGTACGTAGCTACTATCTATAAAAATAGTAAGGTGAGAAATGTACGACAATTTTATGTTGAAGTACGACATTTTTCGTAAGTTGGTACGGCGGTTGTGTTTTCTTTATCTGGCAACCCTGCCTTGCGACGAACTTCTAGCAGTCATTCGATGTTGTCTCTCCGTGTCTCCTCGTGTCTTCTCGCGACCGTCGCGCCGCGTCTGATTCTGTGTGTACCACATAATAAGAAATCAATGGGAGAAAAGTACCATGAGACAAAATGTCGCGTCACATCGTACCCGGCCTAAGGCTATTATGTATACTTACTAACCACGTCGACAGGGAGGGATGATATTAGAGAATCGAAACTCCGCAGATGCAACATCACAGAGTAAATGTATCGATTATACGTACTTCAGCATTCAGCACAGAAAATTAATAAATTCGTAAAACATAGAAATTTGCTTTACATACAGTGGCGAAACTCTTAAGAGGCTTTTGAGCAGCAACGAGGAAAATGTAGAGTAGTGGCAAAAAAAAACCGGACCGACCCTTGTAGCCGATTTCAGACCCTTGTTCACTCCAGAGCACGATAGACTGGTAACTAAGACTTTCGTGGTTCGAATCCTGCCTGGGAAGGAAACTTTTTGTTGTTCCTTATTGAAATTTATTCCCAATACTTTTCGATTGCAGCGATATTTTACTACTTTATTAACTTATTATTCTCAGAACATGAATTTTACCAGCAATCGAAAAGTATTGGGAATAAATTTGAATAAGGAACAAAAAAAAAAAAAAAAGTTTCCTTCCCAGGCAGGATTCGAACCACGAAAGTCTTAGTTACCAGTCTATCGTGCTCTGGAGTGAACAAGGCTCTGAAATAGCTACAAGGGTCGGTCCGGTTTTTTTTTTTGCCACTGCTGTACTCACTGAGTATCTGCCCCTCTTTTCCTCCTTCAACCCAATCCATGACAAAATGTGCTTACAAAGATAGGAGATCGACACTACATTTACATATTAAAATAGTTGATGCTCTGTGACAAGCAAGTTATAGTGATACCTCTATTCTGTTTGGGAGTGAAAATGAGTAGTTTTCATCTTCTTGTGTGGTCTGTGTCACAAAAAGTATTGTTAGAAAAGCCGAGAAATTTCTGCTGTATAAAGAGATACAAGGTAAGCAGATTTTTCAGTCTACCCAGTATTTACACCTTAGCTTCGCCACTGCATACAGAGATGGTGTCATAAAATGTGGACATCTAGGATAGTCGAAGTTTTAGGCCCTGCCTACTACTACTAATAATAATAGTAGTAATAATAATAATAATTATAATAACAATAATAATAATATCAACAATAATAATAATAACAACAACAACAATCATAATAATGATAATAATAACAATAATAATAATAATAATAATAATAATAATAATAATAATAATTCAATCTGACCCCAAATCGGGTTTTCATTTGATACAGAATAACTCTCAAGTTTTGAGTTCATATAAAAAAAATATGGGATAGAATAATTCATAAATTTTGATTTTTATAAATAATATAAAATATGAAATACATAATAAATTTCTCTTCTCAAGTTTTACCAAAGGATCCCGAATATGATATAAATGATTTCTTAATATAGCAACTGAGTGCTTTATAAATATATTATAATGTTGTTCTGTAAACACTTTTCTGATTTACATGTGGACTTTTTTTTCCGGAACCATACTTCAGTACAAAATTTAGGATTCCCCCCCCCCCCCTTCACTCTTGCCTGTCTACTCAAATTTTCATCAATAAGTTATTCCATTCTCCCATCGTCTATTATTATTATTATTATTATTATTATTATTATCATTATTATTATTATTATTATTATTATTTAATATCACTTTTGTTGACGTACAAAATTTTGTCGAATATCCTTTTGAGAAGATTAACTCCATATGTAGATGAAATTATTGGGGATCATCAGTGTGGTTTTAGGCGTAATAGATCAACTATTGATCAGCTTTTTTGTATCCGACAGATATTGGAGAAAAAATGGGAGTATAAGGGTACAGTACATCAGTTATTCATAGATTTAAAAAAGGCGTATGACTCGGTTAAGAGAGAAGTTTTACATAATATTCTTATTGAATTTGGTATTCCCAAGAAACTAGTTCGATTAATTAAAATGTGTCTTAGTGAAACCTACAGCAGAGTCCGCATAGGCCAGTTTCTATCTGATGCTTTTCCAATTCACTGCGGGCTAAAGCAGGGAGATGCATTATCACCTTTACTTTTTAACTTCGCTCTAGAATATGCCATTAGGAAAGTTCAGGATAACACAGGGGGATTGAAATTGAACGGGTTATATCAGCTTCTTTTCTATGCGGATGACGTGAATAGTTAGGAGAAAATCGACAAACGATTAGGGAAAACGCGGAAATTCTAGTTGAAGCAAGTAAAGCAATAGGGTTGGAAGTAAATCCCGAAAAGACTAAGTATATGATTATGTCTCGTGACCAGAATATTGTACGAAAAGGAAATATAAAAATTGGAGATTTATCCTTCGAAGAAGTGGAAAAATTCAAATATCTTGGAGCAACAGTAACAAATATAAATGACACTCGGGAGGAAATTAAACGCAGAATAAATATGGGAAATGCTTGTTATTATTCCGTTGAGAAGCTTTTGTCATCTAGTCTTCTGTCAAAAAATCTTAAAGTTAGAATTTATAAAACAGTTATATTACCGGTTGTTCTGTATGATTGTGAAACTTGGACTCTCACTTTGAGAGAGGAACAGAGATTAAGGGTTTTTGAGAATAAGGTTCTTAGGAAAATATTTGGGGCCAAGAGGGATGAAGTTACAGGAGAATGGAGAAAGTTACACAACGCAGAGCTGCACGCATTGTATACTTCATCTGACATAATTAGGAACATAAAATCCAGACGTTTGAGATGGGCAGGACATGTAGCACGTATGGACGATTCCAGAAATGCATATAGTGTGTTAGTTGGGAGGCCGGAGGGAAAAAGACCTTTGGGGAGGCCGAGACGTAGGTGGGAAGATAATATTAAAATGGATTTGAGGGAGGTGGGATATGATGGTAGAGACTGGATTAATCTTGCTCAGGATAGGGACCAATGGCGGGCTTATGTGAGGGCGGCAATGAACCTCCGGGTTCCTTAAAAGCCAGTAAGTAAGTAAGTAAGTAAGTATGTGTTATTATTATTATTATTATTATTATTATTATTATTATTATTATTATTATTATTTAGGGATCGAAAGGCCTGATGGCCTTATCTTTACCACGTTAAATGAATCTCCTACTCTTACTACTATTACTACCAACAAGCTTTCTCACTTCTGCCCCTTTTAGAGCCTCATTTTTGTGCGGCGACTAGTGGTAAATCTCCCGCTGTTTACATAATACTGTATACAGTAGATATAAAAAGCTTTGTATCTGCAAAATTGTTTGCATTTTTATTATGTTTATTTTTTGAAAACAGTGTTCGGTGAACCTTACCGGAAAATTCAAAGCTATGCATAAATTAATATGGATGAATGCGTCAGTGGTTTTGAACTTTTGGTTGACTGTGTACTTCGAGGTCATTGTTCAACAAAGCATCAAGAAATGATCTCGTTCTCTCTCTGTTCCATTCGCTCTCTTTCTCTCTCCCTCTCTCTCTCTTTCCTAACTCTCTCCCTCTCTCTCTCTTTCCTAACTCCATTTCCTCTTCTAAGATTCGCTGCGATAGTAGGCTACAGCCAGACTTCAATTTGGTTTATATCGAGTTCCACATAATATATTCTTAAGACTGGAGGTTAACCAAGTGCACAGTTTATGCACTTTATGCGGTTGAGATAAAGGGCCAATTACAAAAACAGGCGGCAAAAGCTTAACTGTGGAGTCAGTATGGTGCAATACGCAAGGCAGTCGATTCAAGGTCAGAATTCAGCAGACACCTCACCAGGGTTGCCAGTTGCCACTGCTAGTACGTACCTTCGTAGCAGATTACGAAAATATTTTTGTAATTTTCTATGAAGTACGCTACTACTTTTTATGTGAATCTATAATAGAACGTTTTTGTTCCGAGGAGAGAGCATTAAGAATATTTTGTTAGTAAACAGGAGAATGAATGACGTCACATAGTACACAGTTTACATGCCATAATTCCATATACTATAAATACCGCCTAAGTGGCGCCAATTTCGTGATAAAATAACGGATGTATAAAAAAGAATCATCCGATTTCAAAATACCGTATCTTTTACACACATTAACATAGAACCATGAGGTAAATTTCTAGACATGCTTGCACAATGCACGTATGTGTATCTATTCTGCGATTATTTTTCTAATAATTCAAGATAGAAGAGAATAGTTGAGAAGGAGCATGCGTAATCCAAATGAGCAGGGTTGCCATACGTACGACTATGGTCGTACGCATACGACTATTTTGACTAATTGTACGAGATACGACCGCACTCTATGTCGTACGCAATTTTGTACGACTATTTCACTGAAGGGAAAAATAATTGGGAACTTATAATATTGGTTTATAATTAAAATAAAATTGATAGTTAATTCTCCCTTTTACACAAATTTTCTTCATTTAGCATGTCCTGCATTAATATGAAAGAAACATGCTTTTAAGGTGCTTTAAAAATCGATCTGTTAACTATGCTTGCCATGAAAGTCATAATTTGTCATCTTGAGCTCTAGGTTTCACGTAGACGGCGCAGTTATATCAAAATAATACGAGTTTAATTTTATTAACTTCCTTGTTTGTTCCATAAAGGAAATCTTTTATCAATTAAATAATACCGCAGTAACATTTAGGGGTGCTATTCATAGACATTTCGCAGCACGCGCTACGAGCGTACTAAGCTAGCTCCGGCTATCCACTGGTTACTATAATCTTTTCGCTGTAAGAAAAATCCTAATGTAAACAATAGCACGTGACTGAAGTGAGGCTTCATTGGCCATTGTTTGGCGCCATAGATTCTCAGTACGTGTTCCCGCCTACTGTTGTACATTCTGCTTCAAGTTAAACATTTCCCGTTACTCGTCAAGTAGACCTAACCTCACTACTGTGCATCCGTTTGCTTAGGAAACTTTTACTTTATAATTATTGTAATTAAAACTCATTTAACTTATTATATGCATTTAAGACTATTTGTTTTTCTCCGCTTTTGAGAGAGTTTCCACTCATATGTTTAATAACCACACACACCGAGGATTCAGGAGCCATACTTCAGTACCACGTGCTTACGTGAACATCTACGAGCTCAAGTAACGCCAGCTTGTTACAAGAACAGACTACCTCAGTATTACTGTTGGTATTCATCCGCGTTCATAGTACATAACAAAATATAAAAGTAGCTTTTCTTCTAGATAGCGTTTTACATATGAGTGAAGTTATATGTTTCATCGTATTTAACAACTAGAATTCAATTTTTTATTTTCAAATAATACAAGATTATGGTTTCCAAATACGAACTATATTCTCCTGCGTCATGTGAGTGTTTCCCCTGGGAGCCAATCACGGATGACAGCAACGTGCTTGTGTTTACATTAGGATTTTTCTTACAGCGAAAACAGTATAGTACAGAATTCAAATCATATCCTATCGCTAACACTGGTTTATGAATACGAAAAACGCTGATAATACACCGAAAGCCCGCGCTAAAAATGTCTATGAATACGGCCCTAGAAGTCTAAACGCGCCGACATTATAGAGGTATGGGGTTTGAGTCCACTGTAGATGGATTAATTTGATATAATTTTCAGCCGTCGCGCCGGCTAAAGATCAAATTTCTGCTGACTTTAAATATAACAAAGTTGTTTCTAACCAAGCGTCATCATGCACGCCTTACCAGGGTTGCCATATGTACGACTATTTTGACTAATTGTACGAGGTACGACCGCACTCCATGTCGTATGCAATTTTGTACGACTATTTCGCTGGATACAAAATTATTATGAGTTATAGCTCGCAAGGCCACCGGCCGCAATTATTATCAAATTTGCCTCTTATTTAAGCAAGAAATGAAGAAAGCAGAAAGCTCACGCAAGCAAATTATTTTGGAACTTATAATATTGGTATATAATTAAAATAAAATTAATGTTTAATTCGTCCTTTTTAGACAAGCTTTCTTCATTCAATATTATGTCCTTCACTAATATAAAAGGAACATATTTTAGGAGTGGGGAAAATACTTTGAAAATCGATTTGGTGACTACGCTTGTCATTCAAGTCATAATTTGTCATCTTGAGCTCCAGGTTTCATGTATACCAAAATAATACCAATTTAAATTAACTTCCCTTGTATGTTCGATAAAGGAAGTATTTTATGAATGAAATAGTACCGCAATAGGATTAAGAAGTCTAAACGCGTGACATTATAGCAGTGTCGGTTTTGAATCGACTGTAGTGAATTAATTTTATATAATTATCAGCTGTCGTATTGATTGTTACTAAATGACAAAGATCAAATTTCTTCTGATTAAAATATAACAATGTTGTTTCTGAACAACGTCATCGTGTACGCTTTACGGCGACGGCATTTTTGATGATGAAGAAATTGGTGGTGATTTGTTTGAATGTCGAATGTCATTATGGATGTGAACAATATATAATTATTAGTAGTATTCTTTACTGAGACTGAAATTTTGTGATAGAATTATATGATTTTACGACGCTTATCAACTGCGATAGTTATCTAGCGTCTGATTGAGATTAATATGGTAAAGCCAGCGAAATAAATCCACGGTCCAGGGCCGAAGTTACTCCGCATTTTCTCTTAATGGTTGAGAGAAAATCCCATAAAATACTTTATGCCCACGTGCATCAACGTCGGTTAGTGTAACCACCGGTTAAAATTGTCACCTAACCCCTGATTAAGCATTTTTACGGTGGATCGACCTCGGTTACAACTTAAATAGGAGGTTAACCACAATAATCTCTAACCGGCCAAATATGAGCGGTTAAAGGACATAACCAGCGATTAGTAGAGCAAGTAAAGCAAAATGGCGGCCAGAACCACAGGTGATTATTTCGAAGACGATTATTATTGTGCAGTACTTGAATTACATGGATAGAGCGTGAGCGTGAAGTTTCTTTAGTGGAAAGAGAGAATTCTTACGAGGAATTAGGTGACAGAAAATTTCAGAAGGGATTTTGTTTATCAAAATCTACAAATGGATTCCTTGAAATAACACAAGAACAATCATATTTCTCCTACGGATCGGCTGCTTATATTACGATTCTATGTAACTGTTATTTTCTGTACTTTAATCCCTTTACTCCGACTGTTCCCAAATGGGAACATGCATTATTTACGGCGTAAATGATTTGAGAGGACCAATAATCATCTTATTTTGTTTCTTATGTGTCAATAAGTAGAAATATATAAGAAACACCATTTTTAATAAAAAATAATTTGGGCATAAATGGATTAATATCAATTCTGAAATATTTATATTCCAATCATTGAAAGTGTCTTGGGATCAAATGGGTTAAGAGGGAATACTCGAATACCGGTATCTCTTTCTCTATGTCACTGGCTGAACAAAGAGAGGTTATGGATGGATCTTAGGATAATGCACAATTCCCTGTGTAAATGGGGTCCAAGATCGTACACACATTCCTACCAATCTTCTACATCCTTTTCCTTTATGGATATTCCATCTTTTTTATATTATACATTTAAATCTAGTAATTAAGTCTATCGATACTTCAACCTAACATTGGGATAGAATCATTTTTGGATTCAATTTTCCATTTTGTACGATTTTAACCTAACAGTAGGCTACTGAAGAAATGGAACTCACAAATATAACAGCGCCCACAGGCAAACAAATGCAACGCGAAAATGTAGGTTACGTTCATTTCGACGTAGAACATAGTGAGCGCAGTCGTTTTTAGACGTTGACTATTATCTTTGCAGCGGTATGGATGCTTTCCTTTGGTCATTTTGTAGAAACAATGTACCATCATAGACTTTACTCTGGTTAAATGAGGTGTCAGCTAGCCATGTTTTAGTAATCGGTGATTATGAATGGTGCACATAAATTACATTTTAACCACGGCTACTGTTTAACCGTCGTTTCGTAATCTATGATTACTGCGTTTTTAATCAATGTTGATGCACTTCGCCATAACCAGTTAACTTGTCCCAATCAGGATTTGAACCCCGGTTAACTAATAATCTACGGCGAAGTGAGAAATGTACGACAATTTTATGTTGAAGTACGACAATTTTCATGAGTTGGTACGACGATTTTGTTTCCTTTATCTGGCAACCCTGCGCCTTACTGCGATGACAGTGTTGATGATGAAGAAATGGATGGTGATTTGTTTCAATGTTGAATGTCATTGTGGATGGAACAATAATTAGTAGTATTTTTAATTGGAACTAAAATTTACTGGTAGACATATATTATACAGTGTGTATGTATGTATGTATGTATGTATGTATGTATGTATGTATGTATATTTATTTATTTTGCGATTCTTCATCAACTGCGTAATGACATGAAGGTGATATGCAAGCGAAATGACTCCAGCGCCGAAAGTTACCCATCATTTGCTCTTAATGGATTCAGGGAAAGCCGTAAACAATCTCAACCAGATAACTCGTCTCAACCAAGATTTGAACTCCTGCCCGCTCGTTTCACAGTCACACGTGTTAACCATTATTACACAGCGGTGAACTAGAAATACAGTGAAACCTGTTCAAATCGGAACCTGAATAATCCGGAATCCTGTCTATTTCGGAACAATTTACTGGTCCCGGCGAAATTCATATGTATTATGTGTATTTTTTCCTGAATAAAACGGAAACTGTCCAACGCGGAAACGGACACTGTCTGCTACTGTTCAAAACGGAAATAATATTTTGGACACACTACTTTAATGTAAACTATATTGTGAATTTTATTAGTAACAACAATGTAATTTATTCGTCACAACAATGATTCCTTTCTACAATTCATCTTAAACGCTCTCGTCAACAATAGAATTTTCACTCAACACAGTATTCTTTATAGCACTCCACTGACGGCAATGACAATTTACTTGGATTATTACGAACAACAATGAACTGTTAATCTTAACTAATATTTACAAAGCACTATTTACAAATCAGAACTATCAGTTCTCAGTTCACAGTTCTTCTAGCTCAGTCACTCGAGCTCACAGTATCTGGAACCACAGACCTTCAGAGACAGTTCACTGTACTCGAACTCAGGTCCCTCCAACTGCGGTCCACTGCACTCGAACTCAGGTCCCTCCAACTGCGGTCCACTGCACTCGAACTCAGGCCTTCGGATGCTGATACAGTTGCGGACGCACACTCGAGTCGAACTCCGGTACACAAGACTGGCTTGCTTGCTCTGGCTTTCTCACTGACTGGCTGACTAATCAACTGAAAACTGCTGTCGTTCCTTCGCGTCCGTAATTTATAACCACAGCGACGTAGCCTCGAAGGTTCCTCGCGTCTCTAGAGATGGCACTCCAGAAAAAGCCAGAGCCCTCTCCTCTCTACCAGCACCAGATGCGCGCGCACTCTCGCTCCACTCTCTCGCCGTGTTGGCCCTTTCCCCTCTTCGCCGCGCGCCATTCCTCCGTGCTCCGCGCGATCTGCTTTCTTGCGGGACGCTGGTCGTGAGTTC
Source organism: Periplaneta americana (assembly GCF_040183065.1). Taxonomy (NCBI): domain Eukaryota; kingdom Metazoa; phylum Arthropoda; class Insecta; order Blattodea; family Blattidae; genus Periplaneta; species Periplaneta americana. The sequence goes on from NC_091127.1 coordinate 146,563,856, forward strand.
GAATCTCACGTCGCTGTCACAATATTTTGAAACAGTATGTGCTTTCAAGGAATGTACGAAATATTAGTAGGTCACTGAGATAAAAACAAGTTTTCTTTGTACAATTTTTGAGGGTGCGAGGGTGTGTTGGCCTGGTGGTCATAAATTTTATTACCCTGTTGACTAGGCAGACGAGTCCCTTCAAAGATGTTCAATGCTTCACTCCTGTATACTGTCGTAGCTGGGTAGAACGCAAGTGTAGTAGTGATTTCGTGATAAAAAAAAAGTTGCGTAAAATGTTGCACTATCATTAATTGATTAAATAAAAGTTATCGAGGAAAATGAGAAACGAAGAGTATGGAAAATAATATTGAAATTTATGAATGGAAAACTCAGGTGCAACTTAACACTTTCAAAAATAAAGGCCGTACCATGAACAAGTGGCTTGCGGTCAATAATGGTGACATAAAAGGAAAGAGAAAACAACTGGTTACATAGAAATAAATGAACTGTTGAGGGAGTGGATTGTTCTTTCCCTTTCAAAGATCACACAAATTTCTGGACCTATTTTGCAAAGAAAACCCTTGAACTGGCAAAAAATTAAATAATCCAGAATTCAAAGCTTCTAGACTCCTAGTCCAATTAAATAATGTGCTGTGATATACAGTAGAGAATTATATTATAGTGTTAGATACTAAATTTAGTGTAATTAATAAACTTTATAGTGTTTAATGAGTGAGTTAAGATACAATTTATACACGAAATGAGATTTTCATCAAGATCATTCACCAATTAAATAAGTGACAGGAAGCTGATTTAATGTCAGTAGTGTTAAACAGAATATTTTGTAATTCCTACAATTTGCGGCGTGCCATTATTTTTTCATCTATACGAATGATAAAATATTCCATTTTAACTTCACACCTGAATAACACGGAAACCTGTCCACAATGGAAAAAAAATTAGGACCATGTCACTTCCGTCTTGAACAGGTTTCACTGTATATTAGGAATTTGCGAAATGTACGACAATTTTATGCTGAAGTATGACAATTTTCATAAGTTAGTACGACAGTTTCGATTCCTTTATCTGGCAACCCTGCTAGTGAGTGACGAAACGCAGTTGTAGGAGGACAAGAGGAAAGGACAGTTGGAAAATATGAATTGGGAAGAAGAAATGACAGAGGATAATCTTTGGTAAATTTCTGTAAAAGAAATGCAATGATTGTTGGAAATGCATTATTCCAACAACATAAACAAAGAAGATACACATGGACATGCCCAAGGGACGAAAGCAGATACCAGGGGCCTGTTTCTCAAAACTTACGGACTAGTAATACTAGTCTGTACAGTAGTAATATTAGTTTATTTTACAAGTCTGTGTTTCTAGAAACTACAAGGGTAAAGTAGTAGTTACCAGTTCACAGACTAGTAATATTGGTCGATTTCACCAGTTCATAAGTGATTCTGTTTCTCAAAATGCTAATCTAGTTGATTATACTAGTATTCAACAGGAATATTCCTACAAGACTCTAAAGACTGGTGATTTCTATATTATCAGTTACCAGTGGCAATCTTTCTCAGATAATCAAAACAAAATATTGTAGTTATTTTTTTAATATATGTGGTTTAGTGATTCCGATTGAAGTGGTGAAGAAGTTGTTGTGAGAAGAGCTAAAACTATATCGAGAAAGAACAATTATTATTCCTTTACGGGAGCATTGTTTAAATATAATGAACGGTTTAAATTAAGTGCTGAAAAGCTTAGAGAGTTGTTAAATATAGTGGGACCTGCCATAACAAGACAAACAAATAGAAGTCATGCATTATCAGCAAAGCTTCAAATACAAATTGCTCTACAAATCGGGATGTTGATTATTTTCCAATGCCATCTGGTTTTTCTGCCCTAGACCAGCAACACATGCAGAATTTTTTTCCTAATAATCTGATACCAATTCATCAACTGCAGTAATTTTTGCTGGCTTTCCTCCACTGCCAGTTCTTCTGACATTGTCAACTTCAGCCTACAAATTAAATACAAAACGACACTAATTTATGAATAGATCAAACGTAAAACTGGGGAAAGAAAAAAAAATTAGCTAATTTTTCAAGTCATAAGTGGCATCCATGTCGCCAGTAGACCCACTAGCTACATAATGTGTTCATATTATGATACTGTGAACTTGAATTGGTACTCGTCAAAGTTGCTTTCTTAATGTTGGGCCAGTAAGTGTCCCTAACGTATGCATAATCTTTGTTCTGAAGTATCAGTTCCATAGCCTCACATATTACAAATTTTTTTGTCCATTCGTTTACTTTATCATTTTTGTTATTATGCTTGAAAACGCACCGAATGATATATCCTTCGAGTCATTAATCATATTGAATATAGTTAATTTGCTTTCAATTGATGGAATTTCAAGAGAAGAGAGAAGTAAGAACCAAAATACAAACAACTTAGCCTCCTAACCTCAAATAACAATACCTACCAATGGCTATAAACAAATGAACTCAATCAGCTGACTAATGAAAGAGATCATGTGACTAGTGAAAAATTGTCAGAAGTTACTAGATTGGTGAAATAGTTTGAGAAACAGAATCTACTAGAACTGGTGAAATATATTCTGGTAACTAGTAACTGGTGATCTACTAAACTAGTATTTTTGAGAAACTGGCCCCAGATAGACTACATACTGATACAGGAAAGATTCTGAAATTGCTTAAAAATGTGAAGACTTTACCAGCAGCAGACTTTAACTCAGATCATGTCCTGCTGATAGGCGATGTAGATATTCGTATGAAGAAGATAAGAGGAAGGCAGCTGACGAAATTGTACATGGAAAACTGAAGAATGGAGAGGGAAGAAGAAAATTTGAAGCAAATTTCAAGAGAAAGCCGCTGCATTAGAAGGTGTGAGAATTAAGAAATCTTGGGTCACGGGGAAAATGTTGAAGATAGAGGAAAGGGGAAAATCAAAAAACATCAACATTGAAAAAGGTACAAAACTACAGGAAACTTAACAATGAACTAAGAAGAGAAAATGATAAGGCGAAGGAAGACTATATTAAAGAGAAATGTAAAGAAATAGAGGATCTAGAGAGAAAAGAAAGATATGATTTAACGTAGGTACCGCGAAGTAAAATGCTTGGACTTCACAAATAAGAAAAGCAAATCCATGCGGTTGATAGAGGACGAAATCTGAAATGAAATAACAGACAAACCAGGAATACGGAACAGATGAACGGAATATGTAGAAGAGTTATATGAGCCAGACAATGGTACAGATGACTTTGCTATAGAAGATGAAGCAGCCGTATCAGAAGAAGAAAAATGATTTTCTATTTTAAGAGAAGTCGAACTAGCGCTTAGGAAAATGAAGAATGGGAAAGCAACAGGAGTGGATGGAAGCCCCATTGAATTAGTGAAATGTCTGGGTGAAGACCAGGAAATTCTATCATTATGCAAAGAAATATATGAGGAAGGCGACTGGCCTGAAGATTTTACGGAGAGAGTTGCTTTCAATACCGAAGAAAAATAATGCCGAGAAATGTAACGAGTTCAGGACTATCAGACTGATATACTCGACGAAAATTCTTCTCCGAGTACTGAATCGACGTTTGTATTCTAAGATGGAAGAACAGTTGGAAGAAGAGCAGTTTGGCTTCACGAAGGGAAAAAGTACGAGAGATGCAATTGGACTGCTACGAACAATCTGCGAAAGATACCTAGAGAAGAATAAAGAAGTGTATATAGTATTTGTGGACCTAGAAAAGGCTTTTGACAGAGTGGATTGAAATAAACTGATTGGGATTATTATTATTATTATTATTATTATTATTATTATTATTATTATTCACAATATATTCTATTATAATGGAAATGTGGAAATAGGCAAGAAATCGAATGAGAAAAGTCATATAGCGTATATTCTTTTGTGCGAGATCGTGCGTATTTGCTTGCTTTCCGCACAAAACCAATACGCGGTAAGTGTGAAATACCACATTCAGTATTCCCAACGTAACACACATAACAATTTCCCTCTTCTTACCGCTTAAGCGCCATATTCATTTTACTGCTTTAGGTTTTTAACATATTATTTTTAGAGACGTTTAACATAGTAATAATTATAAATTGGAAACTTACCACTGCAATTTCACCTAAATTGCAATGTTAATTATTGTTTTTAAATATTTGCAAAAATTAAGTAAAGTCTGGTACTCCACGAAACTTATTGCATTCCTGATACAAGTAACATTAAGGAAGCCGTGAAAAAATCAACAAGATTCCAGATGCCGATGTTATTACTGCAATATGTTATATAAATAATATTGTTAAAATATTAAAATGAAAAATAAATCATTACACAACCTTACCGTTTGTTTTAAGTTCGCATTTATAGACTGGGGGGAAAAAAAGACAGACGTATATCACGGCCTGCTGGAATATAGTAAACACAGAAAACATTTTATAGCAACAATGTTGAAGATAGATATTTTAGTTTTTAAAAGTTGCCGTCATTGACCAGAAACCAAGATGGAGATTTCATTGCAACTAATTAGAAATTCCTCTTTCAGGTATATAATAAACGATCTTCGCACAAAATATTGTACGATACACGAGCGGTATGTTTGTTTTCATGTTCTCGGAAATTAAAAAAGCTCAACTACGTTTCGCTTTTTCAATCTTTTCCTCGAACATGAAAACATCAACATACCGCTCTTGTAACGCATATTACTATTAACGACGGTTCTCATAGGCCTATTATCCTTTAAGGTAGCTACTTATTTTGACTCATTTTTACTTTATAATATAAGCACAGAAAATAGTATACTGCAATAATAGTGCGAGAAGGGCTTCATTGCATAACGAGTATCAAAATCATACGAGTTTTGCAACAGCTCTTCCAGCAAGTGTGTTATAGGTCTAGGTTATTTTTTTCTACGAAAATATAATAATTAAATGTAATTAATTATTTCATTACTTAGAATTTAAAAAAAAAAATTAAAAACGTAAAAACACATTTCCATCTACGTCTTCAGGTTTGTTGCCACAACAGTACCAGGAAACCATTGTTGGTACATATAAACAGCTATTCGGTTTGAACGACCTTTTGTATGCTTAACGTTTCAATATTTAAGTCATTCTGAATTACGGGTTTTGAAGGAAGACGAATTTACGGGTCGTTTGTGGAGAATCTATTTTACACTCAGGGACAAAAAAGCGGACACACTAATATTTGCTGGTATTTTGCAAAACATTATCTTCTCATACAATATTATGGTAGCCATCTGTTGTTATGGAGACGTGTATACATTGTTGATTGTTTTTTGTTTTATAAACAAGCCATTACAACCAAATATTCCAATTTTGCTTTCGGAGTCTCAGCTATAACAATTTTGTCTCAACCATTTTGTGCTTCATTATAGTTATCATTCGTTATTTCTTTATTTTTACATTTTCTGAGTTTAAGTGGGGTTGTAACGTTTGTCTTAAAACAAGATGCGACCTGAAGATGTGGCTCGAGCTGTAGCCCTTTACGATGATGGATGCAGCGTACGTTACATTGCAAATGTTATGAATATGGCTAGAAGCACAACCCATGATGCCATAAAACGGTATAGAACGATCCTAGAATATACCAGAAGACCAGGTTCGGGTCGTCCAAGAGCTACAAATCCAAATGAAGACAGGTATATGGTGTTGAGAGTTCTTAGGGAGCGCAACCTGCCAGCTACTAGTGAGCCCAGCAATTTGTTAACATGCATGGACGCCCAATTTCGGCCAAAACAGTTAGAAGGAGGTTGAAAGCAAGTGGACTGATATCAAGTAGACCTGCAACTGGTTCCAAACTTCTCAGGATGCATCGAGTTGAACAACTGCGTTTTGCAAATGATCACAGGGATTGGAGAAATGGAAGTGGAGCTGTGTTCTGTTCACCGATGAGTCCCGTTTCAATCTGTGCTCACCTGATGGACGTGAAAGAATTTGGAGAAGGAGGGGAGAACGATTTTCACAGTGTTGCATTTCCGAAAATGTGCCGTACGGAGGTGGTGGAGTGATGGTTTGGGCAGGAGTGTGTACGGATGCTCGTACAGAGTTGGTTTTTGTTGAAAATGGAAGACTAACAGCTGATAGGTATATAAATGAATGTTTGGCTGATCATGTTGTGCCATTTGGCCAATTTGTAGGCGATAATTTTGTTTTAATGCATGATAATGCACGGCCGCATATTGCCCATGCGGTCGGAGATTATTTCCAAGAAGTGGGAATCCATGGCCAGCAAGGAGTCCAGACATGAACCCAATTGAACACGTGTGGGACATGCTGGGACGGCGTGTTAAGAATAGACGACCGAGACCAGAATCGTTACAAGAGTTGAGGCGAGCACTTGGCGAAGAATGGGAACTTATTCCTCAAGAAGACATTGCTAACCAAATTGAGAGCATGCCAAGACGTATGGATGCAGTTATTCAAGCCAGAGGGGGTAATACCCGTTACTAAAAAGAGTTTTTAATGTTTAAGGCACCAGAAAAAACAGTTAGACCAAATGATGCCATAGTTATACGCCCGTTGTAATTTTTTGTAAATTTTCTCATCAGAGAATTTTTTTTTTCAAATGTTGTCGTATAAGGTGCTAAATGAAACATTATTTTGTTTAAATGGGTTTTGTTTCATTTTGAAATAATTGGCAACAAAATACAAGCAAATATAGAAGTGTCCGTTTTTTTTTTTTTTTTTTTTTTTTTTTTTTTTTTTTTTGTCGCTGAGTGTAATTCTCAGTCCTTCATATTAACGTGAAGAGTTTCATGTTTCATTTAGAAGAGAAGACTTTAATGAGCGGAAATCTTACTTCCAATGTCAGTCCTGTTGCCAGGAAACCTATCATTCCGCATTTTCGTAGAAAAAATGCCTTTCCACATTAATTTCCTTCCGTCTGCAGAAAATGTTTCGCACTAAAACAAATGAATAATCATCATCCGTTGGTGGTATAAAGCTGAGGTAGATTCTTGTAGCCAAGGAAACGGATACACAATTCATGTGGTCAGAATACGAAAAAAAAAAAATGACGGATGAGATTCTACAAGCGTGAGTCTTCCTCTCTCTCGTTTATACATTCACGCTCATTTCCTCTCTTTATATTTTTCTAGGTTAGTTTAATTAGTACGTGCCCGTTTATAATTTCTCAATAAATGTTCACACAATTTCTCAATAAATTGTTATGGAATTTTCGATTAATAATACAGAACAAAACTTATCTTCAACTTTAAGTGCGTAGGTATCCTGTTACCTGGTATATGGCAGCACTAGTTTACTTACTTAGGCTTTTACGGAAACTGGAGGTTCATTGCCGCCCTCACATAAGCCCGCCATCGGTCATATCCTGTGCAAGATTAATCCAGTCTCTATCATATCCCATATCCCTCAAATTCATTTTAATAGTATCCTCCCTTCTACGTCTCGGTCTCCCCAAAGGTCTTTTTCCCCCTTCGGCCTCCAATCTAACATTCTGTAAGTTATGCATTTCTGGATTCGCCCCTACGTGCTACATGCCTTGGGAAATGGTAGCAAAATTGGGAGTGTCTTGATTTTGCAAAAGAAAGCCACTAGAATTCTGTGTCAGTCAAACTATCTTGAACATTGTCGACCTCTTTTCAAACAATCAGAGATATTAACTGTCATATATATATATATATATATATATATATATATATATATATATATATATATATATATATATACGACCTAGTCTTTTACACTCGACAAAATATAGACAATTACTCATTAGTAGCCAATATACATGATCATGAAATTAGAAATGGTGAACAAATTAATATTCCATACTGTAGATTACATAAAACTAGTACAAATTTTTCTGTCATGGGGATGAAATTATATAATAAGCTTCCCAGTCAATATTACAAGTTACCAACCAATAGTTTCAAAACTAGATTTTATAATTGGCTTTTAATTAATCCTTTCTATTCTGTAGATGATTTTCTTAACATGAATTCATACGAAATTGTTTTTAATAAATAAAGTTATTTACATTTAGTTGCAATTATTACATTAAGAGTGAAGTGTTTTCATTAATTTTTAGAGTTTCATAATGTTTTGTGTTTTCATTCTAATTAAACTTTACTGTTTTCAATTATATGTGTATTTTCAAATGTATGTTTTTTCCCCCCTTCTGTATTGTGACGAAGCCTATTACTGTATGTTTAATGGCTAATTGAATTGAATTGAATTCCCCATCTCAAACGTTTGGATTTAATGTTCCTAATTATGTCAGGTGAACAATACAATGCGTGCAGTTATGTGTTGTGTAACTTTCCTAATACCATATTCTAGAGCGAAGTTAAAAAGTAAAGGTGATGGTGCATTTCCTTGTTTTAGCCCCCAGTGAATTGTATGTGTGTATGTATTTATTAACACTACAATTGGGTATACACCCGGTGGCAGTGATATGTAATATACATTACAGTACTAAATTTACACTAATGACAGCAATAAAATAAACGTAAATTTAATTCTAGCTGTAAATAAATAAATGCAATAAACCTAGGACTATAATATAAAAACTATGCTATAGTAAACCTAACTTATAACTTGGAAAAGCATCCGACAGAAATTGGCCTATACTGACTATATTTCAAAATAAAATTAAACATCCAAAATAACATTAAATATCATAGCTATCTACAGCATACTCACCATGGAAAGCCATCCCAGAACCATAGATCCTGTTCTTACAGTGCAACAACAGCATTTCCGATAGACGGGTAGGCAAGGCACTTCAAGCGGCATGGTTCAGATCAGTTGAATTCAATTCAGTTGTTCGGAATCCAGTAATCTGTAACAAATAGACAAATTTTAAACCTTCTTTTGTGGGTCTAATTAAAGTTTCAAGTAACGGATCCCTCTGATGTATTTATTCAACTGCAGAATATTGATCCTGATCAATATGTCTATCTACAAGTCCTAATTGTGGGCAGAGGCACGGGTTGGGAACTGTTCTCACTCGCGCATAGCAATTTGTCCGCAGCGTGCTATAGCCCGTTCGGACTTGAATATGCACCGCTGCATTAAGGAAGAGAACTGGCAATCTACAAAACAAAATTTATTTTAGTTATTGAAAAGTCGTATCAAATAGAGAAACAGTATAATATTTCTCTTTTATCTTCCTGTTGGCTCCGGTAAGAATTTTCAGTAGAAGATGCTGCGAGGAATAAAAATGTAAATGTTTTATTTTAAATTGGGTTAGTTTTGAATATCGATGAGGGTGGGAGGGAATACTTTCTGCACAGTTTAACATTTTCGTCACCAGGTGCGCTGCTAAATGCATGGAGTAATTAGTTACTCTTTTCGCTACTTGGTGCGCTGCTAGATGTAATAACGCCCCTCCTCCCAACAGGTGGCAGCAAGATCAATTTCTACAACAGCGCCTCTAGTATGTGTTACGGGAAACTCAGTAAGTTTTGCATCCTATTATATATTCATCCATGCAGTCAGGGTTGCCAGATTGGGCTACAAGTAGCCAATTGGGCTACTTAAAATTTTAATTGGCTATTGATTTTTACCATTGGGCTACTTGCGACTTTTTGGGCTACTCAAACATTTTCGGGGCTATTTTTGGGCTATTTTTTCTGATTTGAATTTGTGGAAAATTAATAATAACAGGTGTAGTGACAGACTTCCTCTCCGTGAAAAAACCTGTTACAGTGTACGTCTCGCTTTATTCCACCACCACCTTAAACACGAGAAACGACGTACCTATGCGAAATATATATATTTATTGTACATGTCACATGACCAATCCAGTGTAAGGGGATTTTCTCGTTTTACCATGACCAGTGCCAGCAGAAATGCAGTGGCGAAGTGCAGCCTGCAGGCTCATAATAATCAGTTGCTGTTTTTCCTCCAATTCAAGCGTTAGTATTTTTGTGAATGCCGATGTAGTTTATTACAATAATCTTAAATTAGGAACTAGGATCTTTTGTAAAAGTGATACAGTTTTTAAATTATATTAGAGAATTAATTTTGTTACTTTTTTTTAATCCTAATTATAATGTAGACTAGGCTAATTATTCAATTCTGAGTCCTATAGTGAAATAATTTTAAGAGATCTGTGTTTGTTATAGAAGTGATATACAGTAACATTTTTAAATTGTGATAGTGAATAACTTTTCATACATATTTTGTTTTATGATTATATGAAAATGGAAATATTTATTATTTCGTTCTGTAATGCTGAAAATGGGAAAGTGGGAGAAGTATACCAAAACGTTTAATAGCCAATGGTTAAATGATACTTCATTCTCAAACTGGTTTCGGGATGTGAAAGACGACAGCAATAAAGCAGATTGTAAAGTTTATAAAGTTCAAATTAGTGCCCATAAAGGAGACTTAAAAAAAACCATTCCGATTCAATTAAACATATATAATACGCGAAATATAAATTTGCCATTTATATTGGGCTACTTTTTCTGAATTTTGGCTACTTTTCCAGCGAGCTTTCGCTACTTTTAGTTATACCAATCTGGCAACCCTGCAAGCAGTCGCTCAGGGCCCTATTTCATAAAGGTAATAATTTAATACCATTACTAAAATGGTAATAGCATTAAGTAATATTATTACTGTTCTGTTTCATAAAAGTAATAGTTAATAATATTATTTATTACTGTAAACGCTCATAATATTACTAAAATAAATAATAAAATTACTAAAGTGTTTCATAAAGCAGCAAAGATAATTAAATTTATTAATAATATGAACGTTTGTTCCATGACTGTATTTTAAGTAATAGTTTAATAATTTGTAAAAATTAAATGCCAATGTAGGGTTAGATTTTGAAGATAAAACCGTGAAAACATTTGAAATAGATAATTCTGACTCAAATAGTGATGAAGAGGGAGTGTTTGTCAGATGTCCAAGAAATTTTAGACAACGAATATCCTACAACCATGCAAGAAAGTTACGAATATAATGAATAATGAAAGGTTTCGCTTAAATTTTGAAACATTTGGATATGTCCTTCAAAGAATTGATAACTTGTTAGAACATCCCACAGAAAGGAATAAATCGTTAACTTCTCAGAAACAGCTACAAATTGCTCTGCATTGGTTGGGTAGTGGTGGACAATATCATTGTGTATCAGACATGCATGGAATTAAATTAAAACAGACTAAAATACAATTGCAGACAAAGAAAAATATTACGTACTTAACACAGTTCTGGTTCTCATGTTTGGCCATGTTGCGTTACGTACATAAATATAATCTTTATCACTCGTTACCAAGCCAATTGATACAGCAAAATCCCGCAATTCCATCCAAGCTTCTTTCTTAGAGTTTTTTTTTTGTTACTGTTGGTGAAAACCCTCAAATAGTTGACCTTTCAATTCGTGAACTTTTCGCAAAAAAAAAAAAAAAAAAAAAAAACTCTGTTTCTTCAAGTTATTTTCACGTCTTTTCCCCATTTTAAAAAGCATCAGAGACAAAATGAATGACTGACCAAGTCCCTCTCCATTCTTACAAATTGTCATAGACGCCAATGTAGATGGACCATACTGAAATTGAAAGCTATCTTATCTAATTGAAAAAGAGGAACAATTGGAAAGGGTCAAACCTAAATTAAATTACAGTATAGAACTGTTAGAAAGTAATTACTATATATTTTTCATTTTTTTTATGTTATTTGAATGAATGAACTTAACGTTTTTCCCCTCCTTTCTTGTCATTTTTAAAATTATAATAATTGTTCAGAAATATATGTCTATGGGACATTTACATCACAAAATACAGTAATATTAACTTTTGCTGTACCTATTGAAATGTTTTTTCAATGTATACTTGTGACAACCTGAATCTACATAGGTACTCTTGACTAATTAACATTGTGAAGATCTTGGTGAGCCAAGATCTTGTGCAGACATATATCAACAAGTGGATGTATTACAAAACATATGGACTACTTTAACCATCCCTATTGATAAACTAAAATTTACTTACGAGATTTATAGGTACCGTATCTACAATTCCACATCACAATCTCTAATAATTAGAACATATTTATATTTTGTATAGTCAGGTAAATTCTTGAAAATACTACTTACAACATAATCAGCAATAAAAGCCCATTAAGACAATTTCAATATTTTTATTAATTTCGTCATAACATTAATCTTCTACAACATCCACACATTCAAACTCAAATACGATATTTTCTAGGAACGACTTCACCGCATTTGCATTTGTATTTATTTACTCTTGCACCAATATTTTTTTTAGCTTTTTTATGTAAATAGGCCTACTTGCGCAGTATTCCGAACTATAACGGAACTTGAAATATCTTGCATAAGACGCTTTATAGGGTCCACTAACCCTGTCGTTAACACTGTCCGTAAGGCTGCTCCAATATTATCATCAAAAGTTTTCACTGCTTAATATTTTCATACGGTACTTCTTTAGACAACGAGGTGCAAGTTTTACATACACACACACACGCTTCTGTCACTGATACACTGTTTTTGGAGTTGCAAACTTTACAACAGCAGAGACGTGAACAATTAGGAATGATAAATATCTGTTCACAATATTTTAGATTTATCAAATTGTTTCTTTTACTCGTAAATCAACTGAATCAAATAACAAACAATAACTTCGAGTTGCAATGATTTACAATCTTATCTGAAATAAATGTCTCCCAAACTTTTACACATAGTACGATTTACTCTGTTGTTGCTATTAAACATAGCACTTCAAAACTTATTTCATTCAACAACTGTTAACAGAGAGGATAATATAAATAGCTGTAGAGTGCAGACCAACTAGGTTATGTTTGTCAGCCTTAACCTCAAATCACCTGGCTGCAAACGATACAAGCACACTATAACCACCGTTTACCATGCATGACCATTCGCAACCAAAGTCTGATAGAATGCGCTCATTAAGAAATTAATAATATTACTGTACGTATTTTATGACTCGTGCAAAACGTTTATGAAACAGAATTTAGTCGGTTAATAAAATTATTTTCATGACTGTAATGCTATTACTTAATATTATTACTGTGTTTATGAAACAGGCCCCAGAGGAGCTACAGTTGTGCAGGTCTGCATTACGGCAACGAAGTGTAATATCGCGCGAAAGATTTTTCGCATGCTACCTAGCAGCTATATCCTATACAAATAGGAGCGACCAAAAGACAGTGGTGAACAAAATAAACATTATGAAGTCGAGATGCAACAACTTTTTATACTTCTGTTCACACATTTTTAATAAATGCAATACAATTTCACAGAAGATGTTATATACGACCGGATAACTAACAAATCTGAAACAACAGCTGAAATCTCCGGGGAAGAGACATTCCCCCTCTTTCTCTCAGACGGCAGTCAACACTTGATGGATGTTTCTCTGTTATGAGGTCGTTCGTGTATTTTTTTCGTACAACCAACCGTTGGACTGCAGTAACAATCCCACGACCTTCTCAGTTAACACAAATACATATTAACAAATTCCGCGAATGTGTAATTAGGTAATTATCTTCCATAAAGTCAACTTGCTTGAAACTAAGCTGGAGATCGTCTGAATTGAAGTGATGCGTGATTAGTTATAACCAGGGAAAGGATTTATATGTAAATACATATTTACTTATAAAGCTAATATAATTTATATTTTGCATTATCTTTATGTTTCACAATGTGTAGGGTTGAAAAATCCTACTTTTATTTTCCATATTTTTCCATATTTTAGAGTTTAGTACATATTTTCGTTAATTTCCATATATTTTCCATATTTCATATAAAACAGTCCATATTATATTAGGTTTAACAATAAAACAAAACAAAATTCCATTAACTTTTAAAAATACATTTCAACAATAGAGATTTAAACACATGTTCAGTAATCCCTTTAACATCAGAGTTATTTGAAAATTAGCAGTCCTATCAACAATGGGAAAGTAAGTTACAAAACTGTATTAATTTAATTTAAAATTTTTAACAGACTTCAGTTGTGCAGCTCAACAGTTAAATGCCAGTCAGAGTACACATAGGTTCAGTTTTGTAAATGATACTATAAAGACGGTAAATATGCCAAAAGTACGTCATTCAGTCAATTTAAAATCAAAACTAACAAGTTACATTTCAGAATTTAAAGAAGATGGTTTATCAACTGACAATAAAATATTATTTTGTAATTTGTGTCAGTGTGCAGTATCATCTACACAAAAGTTCCTGGTGCAACAACACATTACAACTAGTAAACATCAGGCCAACAAACAACTAAATTCCAAGCAGAGACAATTGTTTTTAACACAACCAACAACATCGAATGTAAGATCTGAGTTTAACATCGACCTGTGCCGTTCTCTCATCTCTGCTGATATTCCTCTCTACAAACTAAAGAATAAGGTCTTCAGGGAATTCCTTGAAAAATATACTCAACATACAATCCCGGATGAGTCAACACTTAGGAAGACGTATGCTCCATCCATCTACGATGAGACAATACAGAAGATAAGAGATGAAATTAAAGATAGTTCAATTTGGGTTTCCATTGATGAGACTCCCGACAAAGAAGGTAGACTTGTTGGTAATGTAGTTATCGGTTTGTTAAGTGAACAATATTCTGAACGAATTCTTTTACATTGTGATGTTCTAGAAAAGTGCAATAACAAAACTATAGTTAAACTGTTCAACGAAGCTATGGGTATCCTGTGGCCAAAGGGTATTTATTATGTACGATAATGTGTTATTCTTTATTAGCGATGCTGCCCCTTATATGGTCAAAGCTGGACAAGCATTATCTGTTGTATATCCTAAATTGACTCATTTTACTTGTGTGGCGCATGCATTTCATCGTGTGGCAGAAGTGGTCAGAGACAATTTCCCTAAAGTAGATTTGTTGATTTCATCAGTGAAAAAAGTATTTCTCAAAGCTCCCAGTAGAGTTAACGTGTTGAAAGAAATGTACCCTGAAATTCCATTGCCACCAAAGCCAATTTTAACTAGATGGGGTACATGGCTAGAAGCAGTTGAATATTATGCCGAACATATAGACTCTATTAACAATGTTCTCCTTGCATTGGACTCTGAAGATGCAGTCTCAATTGATACTGCGAAAACAGTTACCTGTGACATAAGTGTGAAGAATGACTTAGCTCACATTCAGCATACATTTTCATGCATCATAAAAACGCTCAAAAGTCTCCAAAATAGGCACCTTTCACTATCTGAAAGTTTTGAAATTATAAATAGTACTGTGGAACAACTGAATCGTGGTAGAGGTAAAGTTGCAGATGCAGTAAGAGCTAAGGTGGACACTGTACTTTCAAAAAACCCTGGATATGAAGAACTACAAAAGGTTGTTGCTGTGATGAGTGGTGAATCAACAGTGAAGATTAACTTGGACTTATCCCCAGCAGACATTGTGAAATTGAATTATGTACCAGTTACTTCTTGTGACGTCGAACGCTCTTTTAGTCAGTATAAATCTATCCTCAGAGACAATAGAAGAAGATTCACTTTTCAGCACTTGAAAGAAATGTTTGTAACCTATTGTTATGGTAACAGACAATAAAAATTGTGTTTTGTTGAAACTACATTGGAAGATAAGGTACGTCCATTATATTTTTTGTTTAGTTTGATTAAAATGTACCAATATTTAACGTACATAGTCATTTTTTTATAATTTTAAGTCCATATTTAATTCCATATTTTGGTAAAAATCCATATTTAATTCCATATTTTGGTAAAAATAACTACATATATATTTACATATTTCATATATTTTTAGTCCATATAAATCCGTTCCCTGGTTATAACATGACAGTCACACTACAAGTCTTGCCAACTCTATGAGATGGAGGGTGATTGGATTGTCTATCACACATGCAGGAGATCGAACATTTCGCAGTACTATAGCTCTGCCATTTTTATTTATGAACATGCGTACCTCATCATCTTCCACAATCCGTTATTTTTAAGCTGCGTCATTAATATCCTGTATATAAAGATAAAGTAATTCTTTACACAACGTGACTTCTAATTTGAAGACTATTCAAATACAACAAACTGATTAACGTTTTCTCCTCCCCTCCCTCTAAATATTCCAAGTTGTTCCTAGACGGGATATGATGAAGGACGAGCTGACGAGATGGCTTACAACGAATGAAGAGCACAGGCAGAGAAACGGAGGGGGGATATACCCCCCCAGAGCAGAATGATACAGGCTATTCTCTCTCTCTTTCTCTCTCTCTCTCTCTCGTATTGGGTATGAAGAAAGCATAATTTTGCAAATTATGAGGATCGTTCCGAAAGTAATGTCTCCCATTTATTTTCATGGAAACTACAACAGATACACAGAGTATAATAACTTACAAATGGCTTTTAAGGAACCCGAAGGTTCATTGCCGCCCTCACATAAGCCCGCCATCTGTGCAAGATTAATCCAGTCTCTATCATCATATCCCACCTCCCTCAAATCCATTTTAATATTATCCTCCCATCTACGTCTCGGCCTCCCTAAAGGCTTTTTCCCTCCGTTCTCCCAACTAACACTCTATATGCATTTCTGGATTCGCCCATACGTGCTAAATGCCCTGCCCATCTCAAACGTCTGGATTTAATGTTCCTAATTATGTCAGGTGAAGAATACAATGCGTGCAGTTCTGCGTTGTGTAACTTTCTCCATTATCCTGTAACTTCATCCCGCTTAGCCCCAAATATTTTCCTAAGCACCTTATTCTCAAACACCCTTAACCTATGTTCCTCTCTCAAGAGTGAGAGTCCAAGTTTCACAACCATACAGAACAACCGGTAATATAACTGTTTTATAAATTCTAACTTTCAGATTTTTTGACAGCAGACTAGATGATAAAAGCTTCTCAACCGAATAATAACACGCATTTCCCATATTTATTCTGCGTTTAATTTCCTCCCGAGTGTCATTTATATTTGTTACTGTTGCTCCAAGATATTTGAATTTTTCCACCCCTTCCAAGGATTTTTATGTGCTAAAAAATTTAAATATATTTATTTTTTATGTGCTAATAAGTACGAAAATACTTGCTAAAAATAAAAAATATATATATTTTTTCAATATGACAAAAATACCTTACTTAGCTTTAAAAAAATATATTACTAGGTAGCTAATCACCAACCACACTTGAGTGCTAGTAGTTGGCCGAGAACTGCAGTGAACAACAAAGGTCATCTCCAAATTCTCCATCACAAATGAATGCCGATTATCTCTGAACAACGATTTATACTGTGAAAACGATCTTTCCACATCACAGGACGTCAGACGTGCACATTTAAAGAGAGGAATGTCACAAACACCGTCAATTTCACCTATAGGTACACCCTTCAATACTTGAGCAACTTTACACATTTTCTTACATCCACTGTTTTTCCCAAACACATTCTGGAATTTATCCCTTAGTAATTGTGCTTCTGAACCTGGTAGCGAGTCTAGTTTAATTTCAACGGCACGCACCTCCCTGTTTCAGACAACAGGTTTTTGGATGTTTCGAGTTTTTTATGGTGTCACACAAAAAGCTTAGATTTGCTAATAGGAAAGCCAAATCGTTTTTTAAACAACCATCTTTCAGTATATCTTGAAGGATATCGAATGACGAAGCCCGATAACAGGGAATCACAACAAGATATATTGCCTTGATAGACATGAGCGAGAAGCGAGAGATTTGTTTAAATTAAATAATGTTCATACCCGGGCTCTTATCTGTTGTGTTTCACAAACAAAGCGTGGAATGAAATCATATTCAGCAACAATAAACATTCCTAATTATGTGTTGCAAGATCTCTCCTCCTTGGCCATGTTAATTTACTCTCTAATAATAACATTGATATGCTACCTAGCAGTTCTCAGAACTTGTGGCGATACTATTACAAAAATGAATCACGAATACACCACACAGCGCTTAGCAACACGAAGCAAGCAAGAATTCTGGGAATCCGCTCCTTAATAACAGTTGAATAGAGAAAAGTTTCAGCTACATGTAGTTATTTTTTTCTCACAGTCACCACCATTCGTTATGCATTTTTGCCAGCGATGAACAAGAGCCTGCATGTTGCGCTCGTAAAAATCTGAACCAGCAGATGCAACAGTGGCGGCTCGTGAACTTGTGGATTGGGGGAGCTGCAGTAGATTTTGGTACACACAAATGTCACTTCTGATATCATTACTAATAAGCAGAGGGCGGATCAGAGTGACCAGGTTTCGTGACTTCATGTTATTGATGCAGAGAGCAGAATGTCTCGGCACGTGTTCTCTAGGTACAGACAGTGGGTAAAGAATTATACAGTATGTAGTAGGAACATCATGTTCCGCTTCGCAAACAGGTGGCGTATGCTACTACTAGTAAAAGTAAATGCGAAGTTATTATGTGGGAATACGATTATCCGATGAACTACTCATATACCTGGTGAGGTTTATCTTGTCTCAGTAGCAATAAAACCAAGTCCCTTCAAATGAGGGTGGAGATTATAGGAGGGTTGTAAATTTTCAGGATTCCTTTCAAAACCTTGTTACTGTATAGGCTGCCGGAACTCAGTTTCTTGAAAGACAAGCTCAGTGACGGAACTACACAGTACGAAGAGAGATATTCTGTTATTTTATTTTGTGCTACAGAATCTATCAACTAGTCCCTTCCGCCACTGGATGGATGGACGGCACCGCTCCACTCCCCCATCCCCATAACAACACAGACGAAGTAAGACATATCTCCTTTCTCTCTCTTTTCACAGTGAGACAAGATACATCACACAGCCTTTAGTAGTGGGCTTACTGGAAAGAAATATTTACTAACGTGTGAGACGATAGAAAAGGTGAACCACACAATAATGGCAACTGTATTTTCTAATGCCATGGATATTTTGTGGCCTAATGGTATCAGGTATAATAATGTGTTTCTTTAAGCACAGATGCTGAGCCCTATATGATAAAGACGGCCAAGGACACAAAAATAATGTATCCTAAGTTGGTTCGCCTAGCTTGATTAGCACATGGACGCCATAGGGTGGCGGAAGTAATTCGCTCTACTTATAGTGACTTCGATAGCTTTATAGGTAATGTTAAGAAAATTTTTCTGGAAGCACCTTCACGAATACGAAAATTCAAGGAAATCGCTCCCGGGGTTCCCCTTGCACCAAACCCCATAATAACAAGATGGGGTAGTTGGCTGGACGCTGTCTTCTATTATGCCACATATTATGTCCAAATTGTGAAAGTGATCAATAGTTTATATTCTACAGAGGCACATGCAATTGAAATAGCAAAATCCCTAATTTCAGTTGATCTTGCGAGCAGTTTAGATTTCATACAGAAGAACTTTTGTCACTTACCGAAAGCCATAACGTTGTTACAAACATATGATTTACACATGCCAAAGACTATAAACATAGTGGAAGAAGTATCTGTAAAACTTAAGGAAACCAAAGCCGGAGAAGTTACGAAAAAAGTGAACGAGAAACTTCAGAATGTGTTAGCAAAAAATAATGATTTTTCAATCGTGTGTTGTGCGAGATGTGTTGCTGCAAAAACAAACAGAGCCTCCAGATCAAAAAGTGAAATAAATATATACGATATTGATATAAGTTAGTATATTATTCGTATGCACCTATTACGTCTTGTGATGTCGAAAGGAGTTTATCACGATATACTGTAATTTTTGTTTAAGTAAGAGACGCAGAAACGTTCACCTTCGACAATCTCCGCATGTACATTATTGTCCACTGCAATTCACAGACTACGTATTATTCACTTTACACGTAAATACAATCTACTGTTTTGTAACGGAGTACAAATTCACAGCCGTCACGTACAACAAAGTGACACAACTGTACGGACATTGCAGGTATGCGCCCGTTGTGTACGTCTGGAATCACCGTCTCTGCTTCAACATAAACAGACTATAGTAAATGATGAGTAAACTTGTAAGAACAGTCACTCTGATCCGTCCTTTGCTAATAAGTATAGGACAAAAATAAATGCACTACATATCGAAAAATCAAAACTTCCTGACTTAGTTGGAAGATGTCTGTAGCATTATTTGCCATAATCGCTAAAGAAAAACTAATATCATCGATTTCAGTCTGAATTTCAAATCGGCAGACACTCAACATGCAATCTACCAGTGCATTCTGAATTGTCTTAGAATTACCTTTAAACAGTGGCATGTTCCAAATTATTTTTGAGAGACTTGTTTAGATTACTCAAGAACTGTAGCAACCCACGAAATACACCAGGGTTCTTCGAATCGTTTTTTTCATCATGTCCCCTAAGGGGAAGTTCATATTGGCCACAAAATTTGATACAATTAATATTTTGTAAAATAATTTCACGATTTTTTCTCACTTCTTGATTACGTTTGAGAATGTTTGCCCTGTTCGCTTCATTTAATTGCGCAGCAATATTAGCTTTGCCTAACATAGCCAATGAAACAACATTTTTCAGGCGAGACTGCGAAGATTTGTGCTTTTTAATTTTTAGGGGCAAATGTCCTAAATCTGTCACACCACTCCTAGTCTATGCAGGATCACCACCGAAGAGGAGGCAAGGAAAACAAAATACGGATATTTTTTGTTCACATCCACGTAACCACAAATGCTTAGCGTAAATTTCATTATTATACTTTCTTACATATTATACACTATTTCGGCTGGATGAAGCTTGAGTAAGATTTAAGTCGGGTAACGGACGATCCTTTAATTTCAGTTCATTTCATCAATCACTCATGCTTGCACATTTGCACTGATTAAGTTACGGTACTAAGAAGTCACACCAAAGCAACACTCAGATATACTGATGGTCAACAAATTTCTAAAACTGGAAAAGAAGTCTCTTTTGTATTTTATGTGCTATATCAAAAGGATTCTACTCGTGCAATCATTTTGAGTTACGGCAAATATTAGGTTCTGCTGGAGGCTGGATATATACGTAATAATAAGGCAAAATACAATATTAATTTCGTTATATTATCTCGATAAGATTATACAACAATAAGTATGTGAAGAGAAAATAAAAATGTAATTAAGTTTCAAGGGAATAGAGAATCCATTTGACGTAGCATTACAATAGCGGTGTGGGAGAGGAGGAAAGACCTTCCCTTGAATGGCCTGGCTCTGCAACCACTGCAGCGAAATATGGGTTTTAAACAGAGGCAGTTTCCCTTCACCTCTCTACCCCCTGACCAACTAGGCAGACTCTCTATGAGCTGTCCTACCCTGCAGATACCAGGACGACTTTGAATGCAGTGTCAATTCCAGTACAGTCGACGCGCTAAAAGATTACGCATAAGATAATAGTACATATACCCGGCCAGATGAAATATAAAGCAATTTACCAATAAAAGCTGTAACAATTCTTCTACAAATTAAAACAAATATTATTTTTATTTTCCTGTCAAAGCAGGGAGTGCTGCAGCTCCGCAGCTCTTATGGACGAGCCGCCCCTGAGATGCAAGCCATTTTGTTACAGCTGCGATAACAGCATCCTTGTCTGGAAAATTTTGCTGCCCACGTAGTTCATCTTTCATAGGCTCAAAGACTCGGAAGTGTGAAGGCGCTAAGTCAGGACTATGCAGTGGATGTAATAGGACAGTATAGCCAAATGTTTCAACGTGCTCAGTGTTGCCAATTCAGCGGTTTTCCCGCTAAATCTAGCTTTTTTTGGATAACCGTCTCGCGGGTAAAATTATATTATCCCGCTTAGCGGGAATACTAGCGGTTTTTAATCTTTAAAGTTTCTGAAATGAAATTCATATTAGCATTATAAGCGGCTTTCATAATTACATTTAATTCGTTCAGTGTGTGTTTTGGGAAATAATGGATGTGTTAATGTAGTGATAATTCCATATTATATATTATATCATCATCCTTCACGAATTAGGCCTCTGTAGACCTGTTTCGGCCCCATCTAGCAGTCTTCTTAAAGGTCTTCCTGGTCCACGATGTCCTCTAGGTTTATACTGCAATCATAATTTTTGGGGTTTTTCGGGTTTTAACGGTAACATATATATGTTATCGTTAAAACCCGAAGTCCGTCAAAACCAGTTTCAACTAGTAAAAACTAGTTTAAGATGGATAGAAAGTGAGTTTTCGTATGATCTAGAATCAGTGTTGGTTAGGTTGGTTTGTTTAGGTTTTTGTTTGATAAAACCTTAAAAAAAAACTAAACAAACAAACCTGACCTGTCATTGATTCTATATCTTACGAAAACTTGCTTTCTATCTATATTTTAAAACTAGTTTTTGCTAGTTGAAACTGGTTTTGTCGAATTTTGGGTTTTAACGGTAACATATATCATGCAATAAGAATTTAAAGATGTTGTGTCTGTGATAAAAGTGTTCAAAATTGCTTTATAGCGCCACATTGGCAATGATAATAGTGTGCAATATTTGTTACATTGGCGGGTGGATGCTCTATCTTTACTACTACCACCACCACTATTATTATTATTATTATTATTATTATTATTATTGAATAATAATTATACATTAAAATCTAGAGATATTTGTTAGAAAATCGCGGGTTTTCGAAAGCCATCTAGCGGGATTATACGAACAACTGTTGGCAACACTGAACGTGCTCAGTGGTCGCGAAACTGGCGTGAGGCCTGGCCTTATCGCGTTTCAGAGGACGTAATAAATGTTTGTTTTTTCATTGTCTACTATCCACCGTTATAGAGTAACGGTTAGATGTCCGACTGTGAAAAGAGCAGGCCCAGGTTCAAATCTCGGTTGGGACAAGCTACATAATTGAGTTTTTCCGAGGTTTTCCCTCTAATAATTGAAGTAGAATCGCTGGGTAACTTTCGGCGTTGAACCTCTGACTCATTTCGCCATCATTTATTCAAATGCCATTGTCATCATTAGGTTTGTTTCTACAGCAGTTTCAAACTGGTTTGAACAGTCACGAGTATGCGCACATGGATTTTATTGTTCGTACAGCGATAACTTAAAACTGACTATTACTTCCTAAAAACTCAGATCACATATAGCTTTCTCATTCCTATGTTAAAATCGGTAGCACTTTGAAGAGAACAACCGCCAGGATCGCCACCCGTCCGTCGTAAACGAACAAGAGATGACAGTACAGTCGCAATTCATTTTTTTAAAGATGTTTTTATTAAAAGTACCAGGTCTCTTGGATCCTTGCCTTTTACAAAAAATATGATTTTATAAATTGAAATGTAAATAGTAATAATAATAATAATAATAATAATAATAATAATTTATTTAACCTGGCAGAGTTAAGGCCATACGGCCTTCTCTAACACTCAACCAGGAGTAAAAACTGCGTTACAGAAACACTACAAATTTACAAAATACACTACAATTTTACACACAAAACTGAATAAGATAATAATAATAATAATAATAATAATAATAATAATAATAATAAAATGTAAACAACAAGTAAGAAGAAATAAGACGTAATATATAACATAGAGAAAGAAAGAAAAACGCATAATAAAATGTGAACAGCAGGTCAAAAATAAATTAGGCATACAAAGTATAAAAAAATAAGACAATTATTGATAATAATAATAATAATAATAATAATAATAATAATAATAATAATAATAATAAATAAGAATAATAACAGGCCTAATAGTAATAATAATACTAATAGTAGTAATAAAATAGTGCAGTACAAAGCATACAATGAATACAATATATTTAAGTACACACAGTAAGGAAAATTATGATTATATATAGCTCAACTTATCACATTAGAGGTATACCATTATCGGAAAATATGAAAACAAAAATATAAAATAAGTTAAATATCACTAGAACATAAAAAAAATGTGAATACGTGGAAACATGCAATACAACACTTGTCATAATAGTAAGTTAGTTTGGCAACTCGTCATAAGATAATTTTCTAACTTGGATTTGAAAGATTTCAATGTTCGGCAGCCCTTGACTTCAGGCGGCAGGGAGTTCCAGTGACGAGAGGTAGCAACAGTGAAAGATAGGAATACAGAGATGATGTGTGAAGTGGAATTTCTAGCGTGTTATCGCGTTGTGATCGAGTATTAATATTATGATAGCGAGAGAGATTATGAAAACGAGCGAATAAATAATAGGGGGATGAAGTGTGCATAATTCGATATAGGAGAGAAAGTGAGTGCAGATTTCTCTTCTCATGTAACCTAAGCCATGATAACTTCTCGAAAGAAGGTGAGATATGATCATAGTATCATTACAAATGAAGCGGACGCACGCGTTATGTAGTTTCTGAGGGGAATCAATCCTGAGATCACTGAACAAAACGTCGCAATAATCGAAAAAGGTTTTGTTAAAGACAATTGATTACTAAGACCGTCAAAGACGGAAGTATTTGTTTGAATTTATGTTATGTCTCTTAGTAAAGGGTTGGCATGATGAAGTAGCTTATTCCTGTGTGTAGTCTGCAGATCTTGAATATGAGCAACCAGAAAGGGTATATGAAGTTCATTGTAGAGTTTGACATTATTCGTGAGGTAGTGTGCACCAGTGATTGTTCTGCAGACAGCTCTTTGAATTCCTTCCAGACTCTTCAGGTGGCAAGGATGAGCTTGGCCCCATATCTCACAGCAGTAGTGGATGTATGATCTGATGACTGATGTATACATATACAGCAGGACTTTTGCTTTCCTTGAAGTCAGACTTTTGAAAAGTGGATAGAGTGCCATGTATCTTTGAAATGCTTTTCTCATGTTTTGAATGTGATGCCTGTAAGATAAACGTTTGTCTAGAAGTACTCCAAGATATTTAACTGATGTGGTAAAAGGTATTATTTGGTTTTGAATACTCAGTTGGTCTATAATCCTGGGAAAACGTTTAGTAAAGACCATCAACTGAGATTTTTCGCAGTTTACTTTTAACCTCCATTTGGTTGACCATTGTGTTAATATATTTAGGGTATTTTGCATGTTGACACAAGCTGCATGAATATTAAAATGTCTGGTAAATATGACAATGTCATCAGCATAGAGACTATGTAAGCAGTCCGGCATTGTAGGCATATCCTGGACATAAATGGAGTACAGAACAGGTGCAAGAACAGATCCTTGAGGAACGCCTGCTTCGATGTTTCTGGAGGTAGAGAGGGCTGCACCTATTCGAACTTGAAATTTACTATTTTGAAGGTAGTCAGCTAGCAGATGAATGAATGCAATTCAAATGGCAGTTATGACGTGACTCATTATGTAACAACTAGATGACAACACAGTAAACCTTACAAAAGTTGTTACCAAATTAATGCAAAACCATCTCTTCTATATTCAACATTAAAACCAGAAACCAACTCCGACTCCATAGGATACTAGTTAAGTATAGCATTTGGGTTGCATTCAAAAAGTATTGATTATTCAATCTATCTTGAAATAAGAAGCAAATAATTGCAATCAGTCAAAGCCTACAAGGGCGAACAATCTGGCTAAAAGTCACGCGTTCTTACAGCATGTCAAACCGTCACAAATCAATTCCTGACAGTCAGAATTGATTTGCGGATCAAGTGCAAACCAATCTCAAATCACAAATGACACATGCGCATTGAGATGCACCTTTACCCACTGGACTGATACAAACGTATTTTATGCATTGATCTTCTATATTTCCGGGCTTACCTATACCGGCTATTTGAATATACTGTGAAATTTAATTAAGTCTTCAGTATAATAGATTAGTAAATTATTTTACAGTAAACGAGTATTCTTAGTAATAGTATTTATTTATTTAACCTGCTAGAGATAAGGCCGTCAGGCCTTCTCTGCCCCTCTACCAGGGGATTACAATGACAATATGAAGAATAAAATTACAATTAATATTAAATTTACAGCGATGGCTTGAAATTAGTTTCAACCCGACCATTGCTGATCATGCGCAATAGTTGACGTTGGAACAGTTTTCAAACAGTTGCCAAACTATCACAAACTCGCTGTAGAAACAAATCTATTACCATAGCCCGAGTTAAGTTCAGTGTGCAGCGTGCTATATTCGTATAGCTGGCGCCAGCGTTTTTGGCGTGTGTCCTAGATATATAGTGCCCAGTTTGTGGGCATGTTGTTATGGCAGCTGAGAATGATAGCACTTCCTATACACGTCACATCAGACATTTGCCAAATACAGTTGTTAGACTGACTGCGGCAAATGTAAAACACTCGCACTTAACGTTCCCATTACTTATTTCACACGCCAAAAACGGTGACGCGGACTGTACAAAAGACTTTCTGTCTGGCGACAAATATCATTAACAGGAGTGCAAGCACAATAAGCTGCGGTACAAGCTTCGGGTCCCTCCTACATAAAAAAAAGAACAAGTATTTTTTTTTTTTTTTGCATGTGGGCGCATTCATATGCTTATGATAAGAATACATATTTATGAATTAGCTAATTAGTTTATTTTATCGTACTATTTTACTCCCCCCTCCAAGGAAATCGTTCTATCTCTGCCTATGAACAGGGGGGGGGGTGTTACTGATATCTTATCTGCCAAGCGCGGATGGGTGTGACTCCCGGCACACATGTTCATCATTCATGCACAAGTATTTTCATTCAGTAACTCAACCTGCTTTTATTGCGAATGTAATGAAGTTACTACACCACCACGTGACAGTGAATAAACAAAAACTAAATATCGCACAATATTATATTAACACATTTTTCTAATACCTCCACAGCATTAATTTTAATTTGGTACTATAGTCTCGCAAACAGGAAATACCGACGGAAGGAATGCGAATGAAACAATGCGATAAGGAAGAGAGGGCGACAGGAAAGGTCACGAGACTATATATACTAGACCAGTGTTCCGCAACCTTTTTCTATTCACGGCACACCCTAGACCAGCGTTTCTCAAACTTTTTTGAAGTGGGGACCACTATTTAAAGTCAGAACAGTTCCGCGGACCACCTTACTCTTGTTCCCTTCGAAAGCAAATTTATCATTTTCGTAGCATATTTTAATGCCAGTATACCTATATTTTAAAATTGAATTAAGGTTCGGTACTTTGGTCCTCTGTTATGAATTCGGGTGGTCCCTGGCTGGGTTACAGGCGCGGCGCCAGATGTGCAGGGAAAATATGTCGAGAAACTCCACGTATATAGTGCTTTAAATCCCTCTTTTGCTGCTGAGAGTAGAATGGGAAGTCGATAGACGGGTAGGGTAATAAATTTCATAAAATGCAGTACTGGGAGAAAAAGTGAAATTCGATTGCCATGTGTCATTTCCAAACTCTGAGATTTTAAGCTATAGTTTGATACGCAATTAGTTTGAATTTTATTTTTTCTTCTGTCTTTTTTGAAGGACTATAAGGGCAGACCTCGAGGATAATAGGTGGTCCGCGGACCATAGTTTGAGAAACGCTGCTCTAGACGGTCCTAGACTTAACACCAAAATGTAAAGCCTCTGAAAAACATATGTGACTCTCTTAATATAATTACTTAATGTAATCAAATTTATTATTATCATCATCATTACTATAAAACACAAATAAACTCTTGCATTAAATTTATTAACAATTTATGAACTTCACTGTAGAAAATACACATTCCTATCTATACTAATAATAAATCTGTAGCCGAAATTTTTCTGGAAATTTTCGATTTTCCAAAAATAATTGGTCCTAACATATATAATTAACTACCCAGAAACCGAAAATCGCTTTTTTTTTTTTTTAATTTTTGTTTGTATGTCTGTCTGTCTGTATGTATGTTTGTTACCTTTTCACGCGATAATGGCTGAACGGATTTCGATGAAAATTGGAATATAAATTAAGTTCGTTGTAACTTAGATTTTAGGCTATATGGCATTCAAAATACATTTAAAAGGGTGGTTATAAGGGGGCCTGAATTAAATAAATCGAAATATATCGCTTATTATTGATTTTTGTGAAAAATGTTACATAACAAAAGTTTCTTTAAAAATAATTTGCGATAAGTTTTATTCCTTGAAAAATTTTGATAGGTCTGATATTTAATGAGATAAATGAGTTTTAAAATTAAAATAACTGCCATCTAAGGCCGTGTAATGAATTAAAAAACAAATGACTTCGTCTACAAGGGGCCTTGGACAGCAACAATCGAAAGCTATAAAAGATAGCCTACAGAGAATATTTCTGTGTTTGTATGAAGTAATATCGGAAACTAAATTAACCGATTTGTATAATTAATTATTATTTCACCATTGGAAAGTGTAGTTTCTCTAGATGGATATAATGCTATAATGTTATTACAGTAACTTCTGATATAATATAATACAATATAATTTTAAGTTATTTAAAGGGTTCAGAACCATAGTGGGCCAAGCGCCATTTACTGAATACGTAGAAAACAAGGGTTAAAATTAAGTTATCATCATAATTCAATGGAAACATATAACAAGTAAAATAAAATATACACATTAAATCTAAATGATGTCAATCTTCATTAAACTATGGTTGCATGTAATGAAATTAAGAAACATTTTAAAGGAATTGTCATTGCACCAAATGGGTGTCTCTGGACCAAAATGATCGCATTTTAATTATTTGGATGCAATTTAAATTCAGTAACATATTAAACGATCTATCCTTCTATCAAACACAAATGTTCCCTGGATCAAATGTCCTATTTTAATTACTTTATATTTATTTCTAACGGGTGCAGCGGAGCGCACGGGTACGGCTAGTTACTAATATTAAAGTAAATAACTCAACTCATAGGCCTATCTTCAATGTGATACTTGGGCCTGCTTAGTGACAACTTCTAACTGCTCTTTATTTTCTCCTTCATAATGTCTTCGATGTCACTGGACATGTCATTAACTCGGCGGGGATGTATGTTCACGCGCATGTGGGTTTTACGAGATGCCGAATGGTCTATATGCAAAAATACATTAATGAAAACAATTTAATTTTAATTTTAATTTAATTTAAATTAATTTTATCAATTTCTTACAATAATAAGTAAAAGTTCGCGTCACAGCTTTCACCTTGTGGAGGCACACCGGTTGCGGAATACCGACGGAAGGAATGCGAATGAAACAATGCGATAAGGAAGAGAGGGCGACAGGAAAGGTAACGAGTCTGTATATACTAGACTGTGATCATATCCTAAACAAGAAGTTCTGTTCCGGCAGTGGAATAAATATTCTAGGTCGTGAATTCGATTCGATTCGATTCGACGCGCCACTTTCTGCTATCTTCCATTTAAATATATTGTGAAGAGAGATTCTGTTCGATTCGATTCCGTTAAGTGGGAGCGGGCCTTAAAGAGGTAGGTCCCATGTCTAGATTTACCGCAAGTGAAATAACTTCTCAGTGATGAAGGACTCCAGGGAAAATTTGTCAGCCATTTCTCTCGCACGTATTTTGACGCTGAGTGCCTCCGCAGTTCAAAAAATCTTTAAATAAACCACAGTCAGCAACATAAATTGCAAAGAGTTGCTGAGAAAAGACGAAATAACAAGAAGGATATGATCGACGACTGTGTATAGGTAATGCAATAATTTCGCATTAGATTTAATGCATTGACTACAAATCTAGCATTATCTCTCGAGTTGTTATATCAATAAGGAAGTTGTGGCGAATAACACGGGTATTATCAGCCTATGTAAACACGAAGCCACACCCGGAGTAAAGAGAGTTCCAAGTGTAATTCTACTACATACACTGACAGGAATTCAGAGCTGACGATTCAACGCTTTTCCTATAGAGTAGATGTTCGCGTCCACGTGACACTCCGTTATCTTATATTCGTATCCTGTGTGGATTTCCGCCGTGCAAACAGAAATCACAAGATGCAAACATACAGCGACATTGCGACATGGAAACGAGATGCTGGAACACAGACGTAATTACGTCATTGTTACATAGCCCAGATTCTGAATATTTGCTCCACGGAAGATAAGGAGCGCGGGAAGTTTTCAGAATTTCTGTGGATTAATTATCGTGTAAGATTTTGTGGAAAAACTCAGACACCCTACAATTTTCTTTGTTTTATTTCATTCTCTCCCTGGAGAACAGTTAAGTGTGGGAACATCCGCTACCGTGTTGCAGGAATAGTATTGGGCCCATTCCCTTTCTGGACTTGTTTCACGTAAAACAGGATGTTGCTTTTGGAACGCCTCCACTTCAATAGAATCACCGCACTGTGTAGCGAACGTTCAGAAAAAGTCGTTCAATATGATAAGTTGGGTCTCAAAAGGCATTTCTTTTCGTATACAGACGTGGGCATTTAAAGAGATGCGCCATACTCTGATTGCTGCAACACGCATCACCTGTTAACGTAATACTCAGGGGTGGATCGCGTGAAGTATTGAAAAACGGAACGTTAAGTAATTACGCAGGACAAGAAGATACAGTTTTCTGCAAATGTTATTTTTATGAATAATGGCAATGAAGGAAAACAAATTTTCCAAAACAAGTACAAACTATTTTACAAAAAGCTGAAACATAACTGTATTTCTAATATTTAAACAATTACTGTAAAAACCTTATAAAATGACATAAAAAGTACAATTCTGCAACAGTTAAAATGTAATGCCATAATCTGAACCTATTTGTTTTGAAAGGGCATCAGTCACTAATTTGCATCTTTTGAAAATAAAATTAAGAAACTAAGGAAAAATAGATTCTTAACAAAATATCAAGCACATTACCAAGAAACAGAAAAGCAACAATTAGGCTATTTTTTAAACTTCTTACTGTAGTTCTTTGTTGTTTTTGTCAATTGACTCATGCCCTTAAAAGAAAGGATTCGTTTATTCTTCTTCGTCACGTAAATCAGCAAGTGTTTCAAAATTTGGAGTTATGTCAGACATTGCAATTGTGAGCTGATAGAATAAATTTTCGTCTGAAATGCGTGATCTTGATTTGGATTTTACAATGGCCAACTGAGAAAGAAACTGTTCACAAATAAAGGTTGAGCCAAACATAGAAGCAATTTTCATAACAAAACTCCGAAGATGTGAATATTTTACTTTGCAAAGTTGTTTAAGCTTTATATACATCCAAACCAGCCATATTTGTGCACTTGCACTTGGGGTTTCGCGGCCAGACGCGCTAACCGTTACTCCACAGGTGTGGACTACTATTATTATAAAAAATAAAATAAAAAAAATGTGTTCCATTAAAACGAGTCTTTTCATAATGTCGCTCAACGTGCTAGTAAAATTTTGTAGCATAATAAGCACCTAACGCTTTCACCTTCTTCGCAACAAAAGAATTCATTTTCCCATTCTTTGTGGAAATAATATTTTTGGACTTTTTTACTTCAAGAGCTACCTTAGAGAGCGACATTTTTTTTTAGTGAAATCCACCGCTGACTGCCAGTATAGTACTTCAACCGGAGTTATAGAGTATCGGTGACCAAAGCGGGTGTCGTGATTACATCGTGTAATCACAGACATTCAAACGGGTACGAGAAGTTTTCTATACATGACTGTATGTTTTATTCACGTACTGAAGGCAAGCAGTAGCGGTATCATGTCGCTCTACAAACTCTGTCTCTACAGCCAGTAAGAGGTAGTTTCGTAAAAAAAATGAGAATTTTGTTGTTCTGTCGGACAAAATGTAATATGTTTACTTTGCTCAACGGTTCAATTAGGAGTATATAGAAACATTAATTGCCACGCTGAATAATTTATTATTATTATTATTATTATTATTATTATTATTACATTTTTTCCGACAGAACAACAAAAAAAAGTTCTGATTTTTTACGAAACCACCTCTTACTGGTTGTAGAGACAGAGTTTGTAGAGCAACATGATACTGCTACTGCTTATTACTGATCAGTAAGTATGTGTTCCTATAATTCTTCTGTACGTGCATGAATATTGATATTCTAGATCTTCTCTCTAGAGCACTGAGACCTTTCAAAATCTATTGCGCTACCCTCAAGCTAGGCGCATTCCCAAGCCCACACTGGCAGACTGCACTAAGGTTCGCTGCTTACCCAAGTTTCGAGCAGGCAACCCCACTCGTCCCTAGGCTAGCCCCCTCCGTGCGTCGCCAGCCAGCTTTCGGGGAATGCTATGGAATGATGACGAGATGGAGAAATGGTGACGGAATGATGTACATGCCTAATATGGGGAAACGGAAGAATCCCAGACCTGAACGGGACTCGAACCCGGGCCGTCTGAGTGAAATGCTGAAGGTTTGACCACTCAGAACTCTTTTATGCCTACTTGTACTACTATGTTGATAATCAACAGCAACATCTGTAGTACCTATTTTACGAACACACTATATACAGAAAAACAAACTCGCTGAGGAGGAAAACAGAACTGGCGATGTTGATTTTTTCGAACACTGCATGCGCCTGGTACAGCACTTCTTTCTTAACTGTTGCCTTAAACATAAATAATACGTAGGCGGAATGTTAAAACATGGTTCCAGAAGAATATAGTGATATATCACGGACAAACACACTTCAATTTTCGTGCTCAGTGGAACGCAGTGTCTAAAAATAGATGATTAATGTTGCCAAAGAACGCAATATACGTAGGAATTCTAAAATGCAAGAATATTGAGCACAATTAACTAAACATTTCAACTGGAAGGCCTGAGCTGTCTAGCTTTAAAGACGACCGGTTCTTTGCTGTGCCAGACGAAGCATGTACTGTAGGCAAGTCATAAATCGCAAGTCTTCAGTAGAGCAAAAGCAAAGTTTGGAATGAGGACTAATATTTCATTATGGGCTGGAAATCTTTCTTCGAACACTTTCCAGACGCTTGTAACAGCATCGCCACGAACCAACAAATGACCGCTTGAAGGATCAGTTGGGAATATGGCGCCGAGAAATCATGCAAGAAGACTTTCAGCAGACGTTTATTACGGGGTTTTGCAACAAGGAAGTTGATCAACTTAACAATCACTTTGAAGTGTTCTGAAATTTCAAGAACGGATTTCAAATGACTAAGTATAACTATAGGTTTTCAACATGAATTAAGCAGTTATAGTGAATGAAAGGAGGAAAGCGTTCGTCAAAGCACACATTTCTTCTAAGTTTTCCAACAAAATTTTCTGAAATATTTGAGGTTAATTTCAAGATTAATACTGGGTGTTCATTTCAAAGTGTGTCATGACGTCACTGTTGTTGGGTCACCGATTTGAAGCGAGTTTCAGCTTATATGTTAGAGAAGTTGCCTATTATTTAAGGCGTTCTTCAATCTGAACTTGAGAACGTGTACGGTATAACTTGAACGTCATAGCAACAGATGGCGGTCTGTACGGTCTGTGTGCTACCATAACCTCTTTCGAACTGTGTTTTGCGCCGGCAAGTCGTACGCAGGGTATTTGTTATCATCGGTTGCGTACGGTAACATTCCACAACACTAATCAAATGCTCCGTGTCCATGTTGACCGTCGAAGTTAATGTGAACAAATACGTAAGTAATCGTCTTAACCCTCTCCCCATATCCCGACAGTACGTATTTCCAAACAGTTCACATTCCTGCCACTACCGGCGTTACCGCACGTATCGGTACGTACTCTTCAGAATGAACGCCGTACTTGCTAGGCAACTTCTCTGCCTCATAGGTTATACACCTCTGCGGAAGTGTAGGAAGATTGAATTCTCTAGGCTCATCGGCTAGCCACATGACGGCATACAGCGAGCCATGACACACTTTGAACTGAACACCCAGTACTGCTTTCATAGTAGACTTATTTCAGTATCTAAACGAGCTTAATAAACAGCTTCAGGGTAAACAAAACACAATATGTGAAATGAAAGAAATTATATTTTCATTTCGGTTAAAATTGTAAAGATTTATTTCTACAACAAGCAAAAATGAACTGCAACAATTCCCAGAACTCTCCAGTCTTGGCCGAGCTCAGTCTGATTGTCCAATTGTGCAGCTAACAATTAAAGTTTTTTTTTTAACGAATTGATAGATTTTGGAAGAAAATGAACAGCTGTTTAACATGGTGTATAATCCCTTTCAATTCAGTGTGGACTCCATCAGAAAAATCAAGATTATTGAAGAGAATAATGTAGCTGCTCGTGCGGAAATTGAATTGATAGATATCCAAGTCCTCCTTAGCGCTGAAGTATTTGTTTGAAAAGGATAAATTCATAGCATTTCATTTATTTATTCATTCAATTCATTCATTTATTCATTCAATTCATTCATTTATTCATTCAATTCATTCATTTATTCATTCAATTCATTCATTTATTCATTCAATTCATTCATTTATTCATTCAATTCATTCATTTATTCATTCAATTCATTCATTTATTCATTCAATTCATTTATTTATTCATTCATTCAATTCATTTATTTATTCATGCAATTCATACATTTATTCATTCAATTCATTTATTTATTCATTCAATTATTCATTCAATTCATTTATTTATTCAATTCATTCATTTCATTCAATTCATTCATTTATTCAATTCATTCATTTATTCAATTCATTCATTTATTCAATTCATTCATTTATTCATTCAATTCATTTATTTATTCATTCAATTCATTTATTTATTCATTCAATTCATTTATTTATTCATTCAATTCATTTATTTATTCATTCAATTCATTTATTTATTCATTCAATTCATTTATTTATTCATTCAATTCATTTATTTATTCAATCATTCAATTCATTTATTCATTCATTCAATTAATTCATTCATTCAATTCATTCATTCCATTCATTCATTTGTTATGCTAAATCTATTCGATTTCATGGTGTTCCCTCACTTAGCATTAAATGTTAGCGGTGCTCACAATCTTAAAAAGGTTGTGAACCCCTGGGATAGAGGTTAGAGGAAGTATATGAAAGTAAAGCGACGAACAAAAAACTGTAGACTTCTTACGTGTTAAGCCTTGGTTTTTCTGAACTGACGCATGCGAGGTGCGAAGCCCGTCTCGCAAACATCCGGACTACATGAGAAATTGAGTTGAGTGGTTTCTAAGCTGCGAGGTCTGCAAGAACTATAGACGCCTTATGTATTGCACTAGGCGTATTGCAAGTTTCCTAAACCGCATCCTTTTCCAGTGCTCGCTTCCAGTTCTCATAACCACAAACGAATGCATTTTCACCTGATCTACTCTCTTTCGAAAAAGAATCTACAATAACACAGAACGCTGCATCACGCTCATCAATACTGTATTCCAGCCAAGTATACACTTTTAGAAACGGCTATTGCAGAATATCGTAGAAATAATCCCCTCTATCTGAACTGATACTTCCACTTACGACTGTCTTAGTTTTATCGCTTTTGCACAATAGTCACACCCTCTTCCCGGAAGGACTGATTCGTGATCAAGTTTTGGGGCAGGGCATGGTTGCGCCCCACGGTCAGGTAAGATGCAGCAGATAAAAAAGGGTCCCTGTTTTGTGAGCATAGTTGCGCCCCGTTCTCATCAGGTAGAGAAAAGGGGCATAGCATAGTTGCGCCCCGATGAAATAATAAGACATAAGCCCGGTTACTTCTTCAACCTTTGTTAAAATGCACCTAACATAGCGTTAATTAACTGTAAGTTAAAAGTATGAATTGCTGTTAAAAATATTGCGTTTCTTCAACTTTACATATCACATTTTAATACTGTTTGTTACCTCTCTGTTAAGACCACAGATTCTAGAGTTTAGCCATTACCTATAACCAAGTATAGGCTCACTTCTGTTTTCTGAACTCTGACAATTGCGATTCTCGCTTGTTTCCGTTGTTTGATTCAGAGAGGATAGAAGTCTTTCTATTCTCTCAGGTTTGATTTCTGCTTCTTTCCTCGTCTGTATCACAATAGCGTGGAGCGGCGTATTGGTATTGCTGTTATGAAATGGAAAACACTGGAACAAAAAGAAATCGTGAGACTAATTTCTCTTCGTTCGAAAGAAACCTTCCGCTGGAAATTATTTCGCAGTATAAACCAATTAATGAGAATAAACAAATGGATCTAAGTTGAAAGCGAAAAGTGAGGCTTGGCAGAAAATAGCCTAAACCTTTGTATGAACTTCTGGTCTGTCAAATCACAGAAATCATCCGCTCTGTTTATGTATTCATGGATATCATTTTCTAAATAATCCAGATATGTAAGTTTCCCATCTAACGCACCAGCCATATTGGATACTTCTATGCTAATAAAGAGTTAAATGATTTAACTGCATGAAATTGGGTAGTTAAATTAACATAGGTTTTAACAGCCCGTTAGTACTAACAGTAGTTGAAGAAATGCTTCAACTGTTAAGTTTACAGTTAAAATGGAATAACACACTGTTATAATTTAACAAAGGTTGAAGAAACCGGGCCATACCGTGAAAGTCTTCGTTTTTTAAACCACGTGATCGAAGAATTTAGAAGCGGTAAAATAGACAAATACATGTTCTTTAAAAAATGCAGCTACCACTATATTATTTTTAAGTAGCTTATTTGTTTTATGACAATCACTTACTATGCCCTCTCCATTATGGTACCTGATATTTTTAAGTAATTTATTTATTTTATGACCATCACTTTTGTGTGTACTATGCCCATCGGGGCGCAACTATGCCATGTCCATTCTGCTACCTGATTTCTTCGGAGCGCAACTATGCCATGTCCATTCTGCTACCTGATCTCTTCGGGGCGCAACTATGCCATAGCGCAAGTTTTGCATCGCCACATTCAGTTTCATTACCATCATCATTACACTTTGCTTTTTATGCCAGAGGTGAAATGAAAGAAATCGCTGATAAGAATGTTTACTAGGACCCAGTGGCGTACGCAGAATTTTGTCAAGGGGGGGGGCATTATTAGAACCGTTTACAGTTTACACTGTCAGTATTTTAAATTTTGTGCATTATTATTATTATTATTATTATTATTATTATTATTATTATTATTATAGGTCTCGCAAGCATAAATACTGACGGAAGGAATGCAAATGAAACAATGCGATAAGGAAAAGCGAGCGACAGGAAAGGTCACGAGATAGCTTGAATGATGTTCAAGAGCAGTGTTGCCAATTCAGCGGTTTTCCCGCTAGATCTAGCGTTTTTCAGTGTTAGTTTAGCGGGTAAAATGTATGAAATTTGTATTGCTGATATGGGGATTTAGTGGGTATTTTTAGCACTCACAGCGGCAAAATAATCTAATTTTACATTGACAATACATCAATTTAGCGATTTCTGCACGGTATCATAGCGGATTTTTAAGATTCGAGTTGGCAACACTGTTCAAGAGTACAGTAGAAAGAGAAATGACATCGATAGAATCAGTCTTGCGTTGTGATAGTCACATTACGACTTTAGTTTGTTCCATTGCATGTGAATACGTGTCTTGTATCACACGGTATTATTATTTCATTCGTAAACATATGTTTTGAGTTTAATTAGCTTCGATTTTTTCTCTTTCTACGTTCTTTATTTCCACAGCGATGTCATCTGCTCATTTTCTTGGAATTGACAGTACTTCCATCGGTCCGCATGCAG
Source organism: Periplaneta americana (assembly GCF_040183065.1). NCBI lineage: Eukaryota > Metazoa > Arthropoda > Insecta > Blattodea > Blattidae > Periplaneta > Periplaneta americana. The sequence continues at coordinate 146,601,251 of NC_091127.1, forward strand.
TGTTGCCAACAGTTTTTCATATAATCCCGCTAGATGGCTTTCGAAAACCGCGATTTTCTAACAAAAATCTCTAGATAGCCTGTCCACTTTCATTTTTGTACGTAGTCAAGGTAACTATTTTCTCCAAAACCTCTGGTTGGTACCTGATAATAATTCTTGCAACACTTGTTCACATGATCCAGACCTGCCCGTATTGTCAGAATTGCATCCATTAATTCTGTCCCCATCCGTTTTCGTAGACTTCACGACATTCATCATACTAAAAAAATATTCTCTTCACTTGAGAATTAGACCAAGAAAAGAATAAGACCAAGCAATTCTTGAAAAGGATTTATTATTAGATGCGTCCCTGTAAATGGCTACTTCGCTCCAGAATTCAATTGTGTTTGTCTTTATGTTACACTTCACGTAGCCACTCTTTACGAAACCGTTGCTGATCTTGAGGCCCCACATCTCAGTTATTTGCGGATAAATAGCACAGAGAAAGGTTTAACGATATTGTACCGGTGTATTTATACAACGAGTAATAGTTAACACTGTCATGGTACACGTCTTACACAAATAATATTGTTTAAGCAATTGAATTTAGTCTGTATGTAATTTCTAATACATTAGGCCTATATTATTAAAGTCTTTGTTGATCATGCGAAGTACTAGTGCACGGCGACAGCAGATGTTCGATGTTTAACGCTTAATTAGAATGCCACCACAATTTTTTTTTACTGTTCCGAGTGTTTTAGAATCGACCGGTATTAAACTTGCAAAAACAACAATAACGCTAATATGAATATTTTCTTTTCAGAAACTTGAAAGATTAAAAACCGCTAGTATTCCCGCTAAGCGGGATAATATAATTTTACCCGCGAGACGGTTATCCAAAAAAGCTAGATTTAGCGGGAAAAGCGCTGAATTGGCAACACTGCTCGCATGTCTCGCTCCCTCGGCGTGTCTATATATACCGTTGCTTACGAGATTATACAAGCTGGCGCATAGAGCTTGAAAAACGAGTCTGAAGTGGTTCCCTCGTAATGCCAATTCCGCCGCTCGGAGCGCTGTTCTGCCCTATATATTCATAGCAGAACACTTAAAAGACATTGACATTTGGGACATTTAAAGGACTCACCATTGCTTATTAAATGCTTCGTACAATATTTTATGGACAATAGACGTAATTTGCAAACTTCTACTCCTCAATTATATTACCATAAAAGGCTGTCATTCTTGATATTAAAACATATTACATATAAACTGAGGGACTGTCTGCTCTGTACTTCAGTTCATACACCAAACATTTCCGGAAATAAATTAACTTGACATCTTACATATACGCACTATAGCCTACCCTTTTCACCTAATATTATTAATATTGTTATTAAATAAGATATTGCAACTAATTAAGGTACTGCATTATCTTTAATTTCCTTGAATTCATAATTACGCATTTGCAAGAAGGCCTAACTTTTCCCTCTCTTTTTAAAAAAAATACGGACGTCACAATAACTGAGAAGTATAATTATTGCGCGATTTTTTCTTGCAGTGGTGAAAACATTTCTATAGGCCTACTGATTAATCTATTGAGCATAGTAATAGTAAACGCTGTAGTATTTTAGTGCGTGTACGCCTACTTAGCTCTTGTAAAACGAAATTTTCACTTTCACTTTCAACGGAACACTCACTTATATTCAGTTCTTGTATCTTGCAGTAAATTATCCATTTGTGATCATCTTTCCAATATAACCTCCCATTGAAACGACCACTTAAAATCATGAGCTAGAATTTATTATTTTAAAAACATTTCCACGCACATACTGTTATAATTGTTATGAACCACAATACAAAAGACAACACTGTGAAATTGGATTAATTTACCACGATCAACATCAATACCGGTAGTATAAAATCACATATAGGCCTAGGCTATATTATTTCATTACTTTATGGTATTAATTAGAAGAACAAACTTCAAATAACACTGTAATATGCTTGGCATATTTATAATATTCGTACTCAATCAGTAATGCACAATTAATCGAACTATTTTCACGATGCACAATGGTTTGTAATGGTACCATTCATCATTTCATAGGGCAGAGAGGCGAACCTAGCGGCAGAAATTGTCATGACTCACAGAGACCTACTCTCGATCGTGCTATGCGCCAGCTTGTGTAATCCCGTAAGCAACGATATATACACGTCAAAACAGATAGCAACGCCACCATCGCTTTCCGGTAATCGTTCCTTGCGCGAGCTATATTATCATTATCATCATCATCATCATCATCATCCGAGTTTTCACAGGGAGATGTGAAACTGGTTCCGGGAAGAACGTCGTGACATAGTCACATTCAGACTGCGAAGAAAGATTTGTTTAATGTGAAATTTTCACTAACCTCGCCAGAATCGCGATGAGACTTTTTGCTAAAAAAAAAAAATAGTAAAATTACGCTTTGAGGTCGCTTAGACATATCAAAGAATCCGGAAAGATAATGTGAAGTTTATATTAAAAATATGAACTCTCAAATGCACAAAACGTTAAACGAACGTTTCACAATAAAGTCAGCCAGCTCTCGCAGATAACGTTCTTGCCGTAACACGGCACTACAGCATGGCAAGTGATCGCACAATTAGTAAATTATTTAAGAAAATCAAGAGAATCTTGCCTCAATTTTGGAGCAGTTACTCAAATGTCCTCCACTGCGTTTTACACAAATGTTGCAACAATGTATTTAGTCGTCAAACACATACATGGGGCCGGAAAAGAAAACTAATTAATTGCCACACAGCAACATTCGCAACTAGATAAGTATGCCGGAAACGTAGACTTAAGGTCAGACCAGATACTTTGCTTGGGTTTTCCTCATCCGTTGTTGCAGAATACTCGCACTTAACGATTTCTATTGAGAAATGCTCATAATATACAGTACAGCAACGCATTTTCCTCGTCGAAACATATCTAAAGGCCAATTCACACAGGGATAGTTTAGAGGAGTCAAGTGCCTGAAGCAATCTGACTTTCCTTCGACTCTCCCCGTGTGATATTGTCGAGACAGTCAAGTTGTGACTTGCGGTCAAGTAGAATTTGAGTTGACGACTCGTCAACTTTTGTGTCCACTTTCCCGTCACATGATCAACTTGATTCCACCACTTTACTTTTGTGAATGCGAACTTGTAGCAACTTGGCAAGTAGGAAGTTTGTAATTTTAGGCCTATTGTCGAAGTAAATTAATAATTATTAATAATGAGCGCCCCTGAGTGGAATTCAAACGATATCATAAAGTTTTTGGAAGTGTCTGAGAAGTATGAACTTGTATGCAATATACGTGACAAAGAATACCTCAATAAAAACAAGCGGGAATTATTATTTCAGAAACTAGTCAGTGAACTCATGGAACAAGGTTTCGAAAACATAGACGAAGGAGTGGTTCGAAAAAAGTTAAAAACCCTTAAAACAGGACTCATTCTGAGATGTTTCCTGTATTCTGCAGGACCTTCTTCAGCTAATTCTTTCAACAAGGTATTAGATGCACCGTGCATAATTCTTCTACGAATCCATTTCTTAACCCATGTTCTCTTTACCTTTTTTTCAAGAATATTTTGTAATTCATACAATAACAAGGCGCCAATTAGCTGCACACATGACGAATATGTGCTGGTGGCATCTTCAGTTTCACCAAACTAAAAATGCCAGTTCACTATTTATTTTTATTAACTATAACAGAATACAAGAATTCAAACACCACTACGAATACAACATTCAGCGCGCGCTTTTTTTTCCAAGCATGGTTTCAAGTTTAATATCTCCGTGTGATCATAAATATAGCATCAAGTTTAGAGGCCTCAAACACTTGACTCCTGTAAACTATCCCCGTGTGACTCGGATTTAAAGGCCAATTCACACAGGGATAGTTTAGAGGAGTCAAGTGCTTGAAGCAATTTGACTTTCCTTCAACTTTCCCCGTGTGATATGGTCGAGACAGTCAAGTTGTGACTTGGCGGTCAAGCAGAATTTGAGTTGACGACTCGTCAACTTTTGTGTCCACTTTCCCGTCACGTTATCAACTTGATTCCACCACTTTACTCGTGTGAATGGTAACTTGTAGCAACTTGCAAGCAGATATTGTGGATAGTGTGCGTGTATAGTTTGTTTAAATTAATGGCTAATTAATGTAGATATCGAATTTGAGATTAATTTAACTTACAAACTCCACATTTTAACAAATCACTAATTCTGCTTACAAATCACTTGGATTTGTAATTCGAAATTATTCAAGCAACCACCTGTTTTTAGGTTAGAAGCAAGTGGAATATGCTATTATAATTATTTGAAATCCTCGTTGCAAAAACACATGCTATTATAATTATTTGAAATCCTCGTTGCAAAAACAATGTTCATTCTATCGAGTTGATACAGAATAAAATCCTTAGATTCCTATATTATAAGATATTCAAAATATCTTGCCCATTCCAGTTCCCAACTAGAATACTGAGATGAATTTTTGGTTTCCACATGCTCAATGATACAAGAACAACTTACTGTAGGCCTACTCAAAAATACTTCTCAAAAAAATATGAACAAACATAATACTGATTTCGTTGAAATACTCAAACTAATTTAATTTTATATCCCTCCAAATACATATAGAAACAATTTGGTATATAATATCTCTACATCGAGACAAATGGGTATCGTTATCAAAACTTTTTCCTTGTTTTGGCCCTGCAATTTACGAGTATTATCGATTTATTAAATTTATGATTTTTGAATCATAATAAGCAACATCTCTTTCATGTTTTCATTTCTTTTATTTCTATTGCTAATGTATTGCATATATTAGTAGGCCTACCTATTTTATAACTGCTGTCCATGTGAATTATCAATAATTATAAATTAAATTCACGTGAAAGTGCTTTAATGGGCATCTAGCCTGTGTACCTACTTTTCCATAAGTCATATAATTCGCTAGTGATAATTGCCTTCCGCTGTATTTTGAAGGACATCGAAGGGATGTGACTTGTTAAGGGAAAAGTATGACGTCATTCTGTATGCACGACTTCCTTTATATAATGGCAACTACACAAAAAGTCGACCATTGATATAATCAAATGTACTGAATTTAAAAGTTAATTAAAAGAGCGAAGTAGCCTGTATCACGAAAATGCGTAGGTCACAAGTCCACAACCTCTTGATCGCAATAACATCGTAAGTTTATTTTCAGTTGTTTTCTTCTAGATTAACGAACATAATATTGCGACATTTTTACTTCTAGACATAAATTAGTCTTAACATAATTTTTATTACAATGTAATTTTAATTGTAACCATCTCAAAGTGATTCTACATTATAAGCATAATTATCAAGCAACTTTTCACAAAAAACATGTTTAGACGAATTAATGTACCCGCGAGATAGCCTTATGCGATCACTAAAAGCTTCATAATGGCGTTGTATGCATAGCGTAATTCAACCTAGACATTTCTAGCAAGGTAAGAGTTAAATACAAGTACGTAACTATTTTATACTAATAATAATGCAATAATAGTAAACCACAATATCTTTAGGCTATTCTACACAAGTGGTCGACAAAGATTGCGTCATAAAATGCAGCCCGCAATACACAGCAAAGGGGAAGATAGCAGGGGGATAATACCCAAACTGCTTAACGTTAAATGAAAAAGTTATGGCTAAGGGGAGGGAGATCATACCCTCCGCCCTGCTTATGTTCAAGGCTCATTCACAATGAAAATTAAAAATAACGTAAGCATTAACTTAAGAATATAAACGTTACGGTAAAATCAAGAAGTCATACCATCATTCACGATGGGAACATAAACATAACAGCAAACATACTTGGTAACCATAGAAACATAACAACGACGCCATTTCCTCATACTTCAGCGCTCCACGATTGTGTTCTGTTTGCAAATCACGTAAGCATAAGCATGAAAGTTTGGAGGTTGCAAACTTTCATGTTAACGTCTTACGGTAATGTTTATGTCAATGCTTATATGAATCATTGTGAATGATCCCATTTGGTAGCCTGGGCGCAAACTTTTGTGTTTATGTTATGGTTATGTTTAATTTTCATTGTGAATGGGCCTTAAACTTTCATGCTTATGCTTACGTGATTTACAAACAGAACACAATCGTGGAGCGTTGAAGTATATGACAGAATATGAGGAAATGGCGTCGTTGTTATGTTCCCATGGTTACAAAGTATCTTTGCGGTTACGTTTATGTTCCCATCGTGAATGATGGTATAGGCTCATTCACAATGAAAATGAAACATAACGTAAGCGTTAACTTAATAATGTAAACGTTACGGTAAAATCAAGAAGTCATACCATCATTCACGGTGGGAACATAACAGCAAACATACTTGGTAACCATGGAAACATAACAACGACGCCATTTCCTCGTATATCTGTCGTATACTTCAGCGCTCCACGATTGTGTTCTGTTTGCAAATCACGTAAGCATAAGCATGAAAGTTTGGAGTTCGCAAACTTTCATGTTAACGTCTTACGGTAATGTTTATGTCAATGCTTATGTGAATCATTGTGAATGATCCCATTTGGCAGCCTGGGCGCAAACTTTTGTGTTTATGTCACGGTTATGTTTAATTTTCATTGTGAATGGGCCTTAAACTTTCATGCTTATGCTTACGTGATTTACAAACAGAACACAATCGTGGAGCGTTGAAGTATATGAAAATATGAGGAAATGGCGTCGTCGTTATGTTCCCATGGTTACAAAGTATCTTTGCGGTTACGTTTATGTTCCCATCGTGAATGATGGTATAGGCTCATTCACAATGAAAATGAAACATAACGTAGGCGTTAACTTAAGAATGTAAACGTTACGGTAAAATCAAGAAATCATACCATCATTCACGGTGGGAACATAACAGCAAACATACTTGGTAATCATGGAAACATAACAACGACGCCATTTCCTCATATATCTGTCGTATACTTCAGCGCTCCACGATTGTGTTGTTTGCAAATCACGTTAGCATAAGCATGAAAGTTTGGAGGTTGCAAACTTTCATGTTAACGTCTTACGGTAATGTTTATGTCAATGCTTATGTGAATCATTGTGAATGATCCCATTTGGTAGCCTGGGCGCAAACTTTTGTGTTTATATTACGGTTATGTTTAATTTTCATTGTGAATGGGCCTTAAACTTGCATGCTTATGCTTACGTGATTTACAAACAGAACACAATCGTGGAGCGTTGAAGTATATGACAGAATATGAGGAAATGGCGTCGTTGTTATGTTTCCATGGTTAGAAAGTGTCTTTGCGGTTATGTTTATGTTCCCATCGTGAATGATGGTATGACTTCTTGATTTTACCGTAATGTTTACATTTTTAAGTTAATGCTTATGTTATGTTTAATTTTCATTGTGAATGAAAAGCTTCTCTCTGAGAGAGCTCGCGCTCACACAGAAATCAGGTGGATAGAAACGATGAACAATGCATAGGCTCAGTGACATGCCATTCACAATGACTGCAAGACGTGCTTCTCCTACATGCGTACATAAATACTGCACTTAATTTTCTGTAAATTGTAGCTTACACATTGCACGCCACATCTATTCTTACGTTCAGGATGAACACAATTATTGCGGGAGTAGAAGGAGACCGCTATCTGAAAATCGCTGAAGCTCACGCACAAATACCCCAGGCCTATTATTAAGGGGTTGACTAGCGAGTCAAAAAATGACGACCACTGCCTAGGGTTACCATCCGTCCAACAAAAGGAGGACATGTCCTCTTTTTTTAATCATTTTATATCCTGTCCGGCAAGCAAAAAAATTTTAAAATGTCCGGCATTTCACATTTCAACTAGAATTAATATGAATATTGAATAATGTGCGATATTATGCATAGAATATCTAAATAAATGGTGAAAATCTATGAAAGAATTTAATTGCTTTCAATGGTTGAAGCTGAAGCACATAAAAAAACATAAAATATGATGACCTATTGACATGCATTGAATTCTTACACTCTAGAAACGTTACTATTCATAATTCTAAGCTATTTTATCAATTTTATTCTGCAATGCACAAAGATATGCCAATCAAGTTAATTTGGACAAAGATTTAAGTTCAGATAAACAATGGTGCAAATTCTTCAATTCCAACAGTTCTGCAAGCACTGAAACTTTCTCAGAACTCTTAAAAATAACATTTCAATGGATACCTAGTCATTGTGGTACACCTGGAAACCAGAAAGTCGATAATATTGCAAAACAGGCAACATATTTGCAACCAAGACCTCTTCAAGTGATATCTCTATCCAGTGCTTTTGCTTCAGTAAAGTCTCATTTTACAAACCTATGGATCAACAATTGGCTCTCTTTTGACAAAGGAAAAATTTTACAGTCTGTACAAAAGAAACCAAATGACCTGGAAATGTACAAAAATTTGCCCAGACATGTTCAAACATTTTTAACAAGAGCCAGAACAGGTCACATTGTCACTCAATTGTACGTACACCGATTTCACATTTCTGATAATCCTACTTGTCTGTGGTGTAATAATCATGATGAAGGTCTGGAACACATTCTTCTATACTGTCCACAAAAGAAGTAAATTAAAATCATCAGTACCAGTTGCAGAAGACACAGCCCTGCAGTGTATATTGACTACACCCCAACTCTGGCTACTAGCAACAGGCATCTATAATGAACACCGATCAAAATACCCCTCATTTCTCGTGAAAAACAACAACTGAATAGACTACAGTGGACTATAGTGGTCTTTATGTTGTCAGCAAACAGCTGGATACATTAAGAAGATTGATTAAAAATATGTCAATTCTATTTATTTATCCCAAGTCACAATGAAAGTGTTGAGAGAGTATTTTCCCTAATATCTGCTCAATGGACAAAAGAATGAAATCACATGCTAACGGAGACAGTCAGAGGTATCATCATGATGAAATATAATTTCAAGGACATGTCCTGTGAACAGTTCCATAGTTATTTGTTACAAGATATGTTTGTCTCTTCAGGCTCTTGTGCACAAAGTGGGCTCCACCGATGAGTAGGGTACAGATGTAATACTGATCCAGCAACTAGTCAGAAAACTAAGATCAGTAATTGTTTTTATCTTTAATTTTGTTCATACCAAATTTTTAAAAAGTCCTTTTTTCAGCAACGACCTCTTATTTTAAATCCCATGTCCTCCTATAGAATTTCTTCTCATGGTAACCATACCAATGCCCTACACCTACAGGACTGGTCTGAAAGAAGAGCTCAACACACCACAATCATTGTTTTTAACTTTTCTTTGTTCCTGGCGACTCCGAGGTTCAATGCAAGCGCTACTGAGCACAACAAAGCTATTAATATTAATAATAATAATAATAATAATAATAACAATAATATTATTATTATTATTTATTGTTACTAAAATAACCTATACAAAATTACAAACTAACATTATTTACGATAAGGCTAATTTTGCTATATTTAAAACAGAAAATACATAGGCCTATATATGCAACATCATTTTGTGCGAGATCGTGCGTATTTGCTTGCTTTCCGCACAAAACCAATACGCGGTAAGTGTGAAATACCACATTCAGTATTCCCAACGTAACACACATAACAATTTCCCTCTTCTTACCGCTTAAGCGCGACATTCATTTTACTGCTTTAGGCTTTTAACATATTATTTTTAGAGACGTTTAACATAGTAATAATTATAAATTGGAAACTTACCACTGCAATTTCACCTAAATTGCAATGTTAATTATTGTTTTTAAATATTTGCAAAAATTAAGTAAAGTCTACTACTCCACGAAACTTATTGCATTCCTGATACAAGTAACATTAAGGAAGCCGTGAAAAAAATCAACAAGATTCCAGATGCCGATGTTATTACTGCAATATGTTATATAAATAATATTGTTAAAATATTAAAATGAAAAATAAATCATTACATAACCTTACCTTTTGTTTTAAGTTCGCTTTATAGACTGGGGGGGGGGGGGGAAGACAGACGTATATCACGGCCTGCTGGAGTATAGTAAACACAGAAAACATTTTATAGCAACAATGTTGAAGAAAGATATTTTGGTTTTCCGAAGTTGCCGTCATTAAACAGAAACCAACATGGAGATTTCATTGCAACTAATTAGAAATTCGTCTTTCAGGTACGTAATAAACGATCTTCGCACAAAATAATGTACGATACACGAGCGGTATGTTTGTTTTCATGTTCTCGGAAATTAAAAAAGCTCAACTACGTTTCGCTTTTTCAATCTTTTCCTCGAACATGAAAACGTCAACATACCGCTCTTGTAACGCATATTACTATTACAGTATTAAGGGAAGGATTCGAGCCGTGTGACTCCTCTTGATAGTAAGAAGGAACAAACTCTCTTATCTTAAACTTCACTATATTAATAGCAATCGTCTTTTTGTAAAGCCTACATAATAAATAAGTTACTGCGACAAGCAAGATTTATTCTGTAAACAGCTACGTAATCGATATACGTACACAGCATGTTTTCAAGTTTCGATAGTTTTTATGTTTCGTAAGTAGATATTTGATGACGTGATCATTAAAGAAGCTTTTGTTAGAAATTTTGGACTGCTTTCCACAAATAAAAATAAAGCTGCATCTACACGGTTCAATTTATGCAATCTGTAGAGAATATTGAAAGAATTAAGTTACAAACGCACGTTCAATTAAGATGTATGCAGATTATTCACAATGAAAATTAAACATAACCGTAATATAAACATAGAAGTTTGCGGCTTGGCTAACAAATGGGATATTTCACAATGATTCACATAAACACTAACATTAACATTAACATTAACATTACCGTAAGACGTTAACATGAAAGTTTGCGAACTCCAAACTTTCATGCTTATGCTTAGGACGTGATTTGCAAACAGAACATAATCGTGGAGCGCTGAAGTATACGACATGATTATAAGGAAATGCGTCGTTGTTATGTTTCCAAGGTTACCAAGTATATTTGCCATTATGTTTATGTTCCCATGGTGAATGATGGTATGACTTCTTGATTTTACCGTAACGTTTACATTCTTAAGTTAACGCTTATGTTATGTTTAATTTTCATTGTGAATGAGAAGAATCTACATGGTACACCATGTTGAATATTAAATATCAATCCAATACTTAGGCCTACTGTCACACAAACATACACACTCCGATAAAGTTAAGGCCCTGCAGACACGGAATCCGGTTTTCAGATTTCAAGATAATGTAACCAATATTAGCATCTTAACCTGTCTTTCAAGTAAAAAGAGTTCCCATTTTTGTTGCAGCGAAACAAAACGAACTTGAAAGTGATGCAGTCTGATTTAAGAATGATGTAACCTTGACAGCAGAAGTCAAAGAAGGCAACTTTCCAAGTTTAGTTAGTGCATAATTTTAGCCCAACACTTTAAAAATAACGCGTTACTTCTTTCATATTCTAATGCACCTCTATCTACATGACTTCATATTTTTCATGATAACCACAGTGAACACAGAGTAAGATTCACAGTTCCTCACGTATAAAAATGGACCTGTCATGGATAATAACCGCTTCATCGTTTTTTTGCTTTTGAAACTTAAGGTTTCTGGTATAGAGAACCAAACAATCTGGTTTCTGAGTTTGATGAACGTTTGGTGACTTACTGGAGACCCTCGTTGCACGAATTATTTAAATCTACGACAACGCATAGGAATAATCATCCAATGGAAACGCAGCGAGCATATTGGGGACCTTTCTAGAGTCCAGTTTCCTGGCTGAAATTTTCTTCCTTTGAATATCGGATGTGACAATTCCCAGCATCATTAGCACAAAATTTTTATATAGCCATTGTGATTTACGAATCCAGATTTCATGCTCATCCGGTGTACTTAAATGTATTCAATTAATGCGATTTTTTAGTTCATACAGGACTTTCATTTCAAAACTTCCCAGGCTAAATATTTATTTTAATTTAATTTAAACAAAAAATACGTCAATTCATTCAGATTTTGAGGGTGAAGTTTAAAACCAGTATTTTTTTTTTTTAGTTCATTTATACACGATTTAACATCTCTGATCATATCGCGTGGAAAACCAGTATTGTGGCATTTTAGGTTTCACCCTAGACCTATGTAACAGATAACTCATCGCTATAGCTTAAAATAGGCAGCACTTTGAAGAGAACAACCGCCAGGGTCGCCACCCGTCCGCCGTAAACGAACAAGAGATGGCAGTACAGTCGCTAATGTAATTCAAATGGGAGTTATGACGTGACTCCTTATGTGACAACTAGATGGCAGCGTAGTAAACCTGACAAAAGTTAACGTCAAAGCGGCCGACCTATCTGGTTAGATATAATATGATCTAGAGTTTCACTCAATCTCCCCAACCTGCCGTTTTGAAATTTCAAAGGGCAACCCTACATTTTGATGCTTAAATATGGAAAAATATTTAATAGTTGTTTATATATCTCATGCATTTCTTCCATATTTCGTTTTCTATCATCGCCTAGCAACCTGCAATTTTTGTTATTGTCGGTTGGTTGTAGGATGAAAACACAGTTTGTTTTGGGTAATTTCCTACATTTAATTAAATTTACTAAACTAAATATTAAACATACGCTCCATTGTAGGTTAGAGAGTAATAGGCCTATTTCGGAACTCTTGTATATAACATTGTCGTATCAAAACATAATTAACATAAATCCTAACTTCGGCCCATATCCTATTTTAAATGTTTAAAGAATAGGTTTATAAATAGTGCACAACCATAATATTCCTTAATTTTTCATGTAGGGCCTACAGAGAGAGAGAGGGGGGAGGGGGGGGGGGAGAGAGAGAGTCAAATTGACAAGATCGGCACTCCTGCCGTCTGTACTGTGCTCCAACCACGAGAAAGTCTCTGCCGGATGAGACGAAGGAGGGTAATGCTGTGAATGAATGTTGATGTCATAAGATGTCATAAGGTCACACACGTGGGTACTCTCATCTCTATTGGCTAGCTCTCACAGCACAAACCATAACATTGATACAGACATATTGATACTACCCTAGTTACAAAATTAGATCACAGTTAATCTCCTGTCTTTTAATCTCTTCATACAGGAAATAACATATGCAGGAGAGCGCATGGTTTTTAAACTGGCGTTATAACGGTAATATTATTTATCTACTTCGTTCCAATAGATGAGGCAATAGTAAGCACATTCCTTTCACGGTTGATCTCCTGGTTGGAGAACAGTAGTTGCATTCTGGCAAACACATCGTCAACACTCGCGGATAACGTCAACTGTCCGGAAGACAGGTCTGAACCTCACAAGTGATACCAAGAAGGAACCACTTATGAGGCAACTAGGCCAGGAGATAATGGCATAGCGTGGCTAGTTCCTTTCACCCCTCCATTGCATACATCGGCGACTAGCTACATATTACAAGAGTCACACTTCAGATGCATACAAACAATTATTCTTTCTCCGACATGAGATGTACTGCTTGATAACAGATATACATATCAGCCAGAAACTCGATCAGAGAGCTCTAGATCAGTATGAAATTAGATTCTACGTAATTTAATGGGGCCATTTCTTGTGAATGCACATCCAATGAGCACGCGCAAACCTATCGGCGTCTAATCCTGAACTGGAAAGAAACAACCCTTCCTTTCAGTTTGCATTACTCACGTTAAGATATCTACAAAGTGCACTGCTTCATTCTCTTATAAACTTCTACATCAATACCGAAGATGATTTCCTTTCTCAATTTTTCTCAGTAAATGTTTTTGCAATCGGCCCGAGATCACTATAGACGTCTGAAACTGAAATAAATATATCCTAGAAAACAGTATGGAAATCGCCCAAATCTTACACATTATTAATGAAACGGCACGCATAACATTGTCAAAGTAATTTATTGCAGATGCAAGACTGTTTGATATACAGAAGGTATAAGTTATTGATCTGTTTATTCGTGCAAGAGGAACAATCACCACTAGTCTTCTTTCTGTAAACGCTTTGAAATACCAACTACCGTCAAAGATGTAGCTATTGAGTCATTGAAGCTATCAATTTACATCCTACGATATCATCACAGTCTACTATATACAGTCGCGAAGCTCAATATGTAGTAAAAATGCAAACATGGGTAGTTGCCCACCACTAGGATCGCTACTATCGCCTCATCATCACAGATCTCTCCTAGCAGATGACAAAATATGTTACACTTTCGTTGTCGTGTTCTTTTCGAAAAATTAACACCTTCCTTCCATTATTGAAATATTAAATGGACCATAAACTCGAAGATGTCTGCAAGAAATAGGTTAATATTACTTTTGTTTGTGCAAATCGAACTGAAATTTACTATAATCGCTTCACTCATTCAAGATTATAGCGATAATGAACTATGAAACCAATAAATATTAATTTGCATTTCCCTTTACAACAATAATATAATAACAATAATAATGGAAATATGAATTAATGGGAGTAACTTACGTGTACCGGTACTTGTAGTGTAGGGTTACGTAGTTAACAAACTGGGATGAGGTTAAGCAATAATAATCACACCAGAATTGGAAATAAAACGTGATCAATAAATTTTATTGTAACAGACTTACTTTTTCTACGTCTCTAGTAAAGTAAAAAATAAAAATAGCAACAAAATTAACAGCTATAGTTAAAAACATATCCTTTGAAAAAAAAAAGTAGGCCTAAGTTGTCTGAAAATTTACAATTATTCAAGGAATCAGCTGATACAGACGTAGAATTAGTGCAAAGCTTTTGTTTCTCAGCTGCAGGTAATAACAGAACAGGTTTATTTGAAACATCAAATAAAGTTGGAACTACATTCCAGATTAATTTATTTTTATTTTCATTCATGTCGACCTGGTTGGCAAGTTGGTATAGTGCTGGCCTTCTATGCCCAAGGTTGCGGGTTCGATCCCGGGCTAGGTCGATGGCATTTAAGTGTGCTTAAATGCGACAGGCTCATGTCAGTAGATTTACTGGCATGTAAAAGAACTCCTGCGGGACAAAATTCCGGTACATCCGGCGACGCTGATATAACCTCTGCAGTTGCGAGCGTCGTTAAATAAAACATAACATTTTTAACACTTTATCATTCATAAATTGTGTGTTTTCGAAATGAAGAGAGCAAAACTTTATATTATTATAAAGATATGCTTCATTCTTTGTCATTAGATCTTCCCTCCTGCTGTTTATTAACCACTTTTTGCATCTACTGTAGAAGTAAAATAAGAAATAGATGTTAGGATTTTTCTTCAAGAGCATCAATGCGAAATACGCAACGACCTAGCACTCGATGGAAATACGACTCATGCTTAATTTACAATGACGCGACATCCGCGACATCGCAGTATCGCGTCGCGGACTGGTGTTCACAATTCCGCGACTTGAATCGCTGGTTCGTGTTGATTAGGAAACTTAGTAAAATGAAACGATGCCTGCCTTCTCTATTTTTGGAGTAGAAGAAATCAACATATCATAACTATATGCGAATGACATCTTCGCAATTTGATGATCTCCTGCATATCATTGGCTCTCAAATACAAAAACGTCCAATGCGGTAGGCATCCAGCAGAGCATCTAAGCGTAACTTTGAGGTTGGATTTCCCTTTAAGAACTTGGTTCTCTCCCTACGTTCTCTCTTTACGATTTTCGTATTGTAACTTTCACAATGTCCATTAGTTTTAGAAACAAGTCCTGTAATCTGGGATAAATTAAAAAAAAAAACCCTCATTAAGTGGAAGCTCTCTGAGGACAATTTCACGAAGGTGGAAGAAGGATATTGGAAAAAAAGTAAATTTTCCGAACTTCATGGGAGCCATGAATGGAAATATTTGTGTATTTCATGTACACAAACAGTAATATAAAGCGTGAACCGTAAATAATGTCATTAATTTCATAGGGTTATTCTTTGAGATATTTCAAACAAAAAAATAATATGATTATTGTTTTCTTTTTGCTTCCTTTTCGAGATAAAAACTGTTTTATATGAAACATGTCTTACCATCTTTTGGAAAAACCATTGATTTAATTACCAATATGTTCAGTAAATTTAAGAGAGCACTGTATTTCCATAATAAATACGCAGAAATTTGATCTAGCAAATGTAAAGTTTTAAAATTCCTTTTCAGAACGAATATTTACAATTGTTCAGATGAAATTTCTGCATATTTCAACGACAAAAACTAATTTTTTATCATAATACACTGCTCTCTTAAATTGACTAAGCATATTAGGAATTAATTTAATAGCTTTCCCAAAATACGCCATGAAATGTTTCACATAAAATAATTTTTTTCTCGAAAATGAAGCAAAAACGAGCAAAATTATATTACACTTTTTTGTTTGAAATATCCTAAAGAATAACCTCTATAAATAACATTACTCGCTGTTCATTCAGTATAATTCAGGGTACCCTTTAACCAATTCTATCAACATCTCATATGAAAAAGTATTCAATTTTGTTGCAGACGACGCCGTCATAAACAAAACACATACGCATTCCGGTAACGTCGCGCGGTAAAATTTAACTCAATTTCAACTTTCGTCGCGTCGCGATCTGCGTCGTGACGTCATGGAAATCTGATTTCCTATTGGGCCATAATTTATATAATGTCGCGTGGCTGTGTCGTGTCATTGTAAACGATGCATCAGTCCACTCTAAATCCAAAGTCGACCGTGGACAGTCTATTGTTTCTAGTTGCTAACCGCTTGGAGCGCTTTATCGCGAGATTTGCAAAAAATCACCTCAAGCTTCGTGACTGTATATAGTAGACTGTGATATCATCTTTATTCCACGTCCTGAGCTACATTTCTAGTACCACTTCCTTTACCTTAGTATCACGTTAAATTTTATGTTGATCACTATATTACAAAATTTATGATTTCTTATCATGTTCGATTCGATTTTAATCTTATTTCCATTATTCGTCATATGGTAATCTCACAAGCTGGGGAAGACATTTAAAAAATTAAACATTATTAAGCTGAGATCATACAGCATGTTCTCTGATTATTCTTTGTTTTATTATTTTTAAGTCAGTTATTTAACGACGCTGTATCGACTCCGAGATTATCTAGCGTTGATGGAACTTGAGATAAGCGAGATGTCAGAAGAGTTACTGAATTACCTGAAATCCGGTTCACAGTTGAGAAAACCTTAAAAAAAAAAAAAAAATCCATAACTGCTTCAGAACACGCGTTCCAATCATTATAGAGCTATGCCAGACGCCAATAATAATTAGGCCTATATTATATTATTCCCACAGTTTTCATATTAATTTAATTTGTCACACTATATTCATTCATGCATACATTGTGCAAACTTTTCGTGCATTCGAAAGACTTCGAATAATATACGACTGCAAATCACTCGCCTATTTGCTACTTCTCGTCACTGGAATTCTATGCCGCCTGAAGTCAAGGGCTGCCAAACTTTAATTTCTTTTACATGTAAATTAGAAAAATATCTTATGATGAGTTGCCAGATATTTAACGCGTTGCAGATATTTAATGGAATGTGTTCCACTTTATTTATATTTTTTGTTCCTTATTTTTATTGTGTAATCATGTAAATCGTGTTTATTAATCACTTAACACCAGTATGTATCCCACTGTGTTATTTTATTATTAATCTATTTTTTGTGTACATTTTATTCAATTGTCGGTTTCTGGTTTAATTATGTGAATCCTACTTAATTGTAATCTAATACTAATACGTATTCTAATGTGTTTATTTTTATTTTTACTGTGTACATTTTTTATTGAATTATCGGTTTCTGTTTTTATGTGATTCGTATTTGATTCTAACAATATTAATAGAGGAGAAGGTGGAAATATGGGCTACCATTTTGTTTTCCTCATAATAATTGAAAATGGTGTAGCATATTGCTTGGAAACCTTTATTGACATACAGAGTAATTATTCATATACAATTTTTCAAGACTTAAAGGTCAATAGTTGCAATAGATATTTGCATATAATTACTTTTTGAAAGAAATACGAAGTGATCCTCTATAGGTAGTGGGGTCTAAATATGGGCTGCCACAAAAATTTGCAAATAAAATTGGAAAAACCAAAGAAACATAAGTAGAAAACGTGTCACATCAATGGTAATATTCTGTAACAAATAACGCAAATCACGATAGTGAAAATACGGGGCGTGTTAACGTGCTGGTAATATGGGCTATCTATCCCATATTTAACACATAATTGTAGCCCATATTAGCAGCATCGACTCATGAAGGATATACGATTATGTATGGCAATTGTTGTACTAAATAAATATTACTCTTATGCCATGTGATAGAGCTATTCTTAATCAGTGCAACACATCAAGCGTGATTTCTAAACACGAACTACATTTCTTTCAATAAAATTAAAACTACATACCAGCAAAAACTTTGAAATTGATGAAAAACACAAAGAACACACCACATCCACACCACAAAGGCAACTGGTTTGTCTCTTTGTGCACGCAGACTGATGGACACGAGATGTACTTTTAGACCTTTTTCGCTAGGTAACAACACCATATATAGTAAAAAAAAAAAAACAAACAAGGTAGCCCATATTACCACTTCTCCTCTATATATTCCACTATGTTTATTTTTATTTTATGAGGTAATTTTTTATGTAACTACCTCTTTTGATCTCATTATGTACCTAAATTGTATCAGTATGTAATTACTTAATTCCGATCCATTTGTATGTTCAACTTCGTAAGCAAGTTTTAATCCTGGTTGAGTGTAAGAGAAGGCCTTACGGCTTTAACTCTGCCAGGTTAAATAAAGCCATTATTATTATTATTATTATTATTATTATTATTATTTCCTTCTGTGACTAACATCATCCTCACGCTCCACACTCTTATAGTATACAAACACGATTAACTCAAGAGCATTACATAAATTTCAACACACACACACAACATTCGGAAACAATATCGGTTCAAAAATGCAAAAATGTACATCACCATTTTCTTTTGTTATTACGAGAACCTTCATGGTATAAGATACATTAGCTTTACATAAAACTTCCGACACAGGCAACATTCAAACACAATAGCGGTTCGAAAATGATCATTTGTGAGTCCGCTTTTGAAAAACAAAGACGAATCGCTGCCTGATTCGCAATGTAGAAATCACACAAAGTTCAATGTAAGCAATTTGTAACAGACAGGAACTGTTGCATGCACAGATCTCAGTTCTTACCTCCTGTAGTCTTCACCACTCCTCTGCACACAACACACTGCACAGCAGATATGCTTGCGCAACAGCAACAAGTTTATAGGACCAAGTATCGGCCGAAGCTGTGGCGCTGTAGGGTTTCCCCCGACCTTTGTGTTTCCGAGCGTAACCTAAAAAAAAAAAAAAAACCAACGATGACCTCGCTATTTCCCTCCCGCCCTTCGACTAGATCTGACTCTCAGAGTCTGGACCCATAGTCTATGGTTACGTTTTGATAAGTTATTTAAATTTATATTATATTATTACTTTCCCTTAAGATGGTACCAGATTTTTTTTTTTTTCAGAACTTCCGGAGGCAGATATAGAAGTATGTAAATCTAATATTCATTCGTTCATATATTGCCTATTTTCATTCCATTATGTCCTACGGAATAATATTTTGGTGAAATTCTGCAGATAGTAAAAATATATTCTTATTACAAAAAAGAGCCATTAGAATAATAGTTGGAGCAAAGGCTAGAGAATCATGTAGATTATTTTAAAAAATATATAGATTCTAACATTAACAAATCAATATATATATATTATACTCTATAATAAATTTCCTCTTATGTAATAAAGAAAAATTTTCAACTAATTCAGCCATACGTAGTATAAATACCCGCAGAAGGAATGATTTTCATACGCCATCATCAAATTTATCATGCTATCAAAGGGGAGTACGTTACATGGCGATAAAAATGTTCAATAGTCTTCATGAAGACATTAAGAATCATAGCCAAAACCCTGCATTATTTAAGGTAAAACTAAAAAATTACTTAATATCTCACACTTTCTATTCTGTAGATGAATTCTTGACATTTCACAGTACTGTGTAAATAGTTTAATACTATTAAATGGTAAACATATTACATTGTATAAAATATTATTGTTATTAAGGTATTAATTCTGTACATATTTCATATTTGCATTTTATATGTATTGCATTTATATTTAAACGTAAGAATTGGACATGTTCTTCATTCTATGCTATAAAGCAAATGTAAGAATATTATGGAACGAATAAATCTATCTATCTATCTATCTATCTATCTATCTATCTATCTATCTATCTACCTACCTACCCACCCACCCACCCACCCACCCACCCACCCACCCACCCACCCACCCACCCATCCATCCATCTATCTATCTATCTATCTATCTATCTATCTATCTATCTATCTATCTATCTATCTATCTATCTATCTATCTATCTATCTATCTATCTAATATTCATTCATTCAATTTAGTGTTCTGCCCCAGTGCAGGTATTTCACTGCAAACCCAGCTTTCTACAATCTTTCCTATTTTCTGCCTTCCTCTTTGTTTCCTCATATGATTCATATAGGGTGCCCAGATTCACATCGATAAAAAAGAGGACACAAAGCTTCAAAAAGGAGGAATTTGTTCGAAAAAAAGAGGACAGAAAATACGTATTTTGATGGAGGCTTAGACCTATATTACACTTTAAATTACGTCAATATAAGGTAAGCGTTCACTACATCGTATCGCACTCATCGGACGAATCGCACGGATCGGAAAAAGACTATCTTTGCTGTAATTGTTATGTAACCGCGTTCACTACATCGTATCGGACGCATCGCCTCACGGCAAATCCGTCCACGTTTCTCGGATGGGCAACTTTTCCGATGCGTGCGATCATGGCCTTCTTTAATAAATCAATTTTAATTGCTCAACTGTTACTATTATGTTGTGCCATGTTCAGTGTCGCGCCAAAATGGCAGACGGAAAACTTATTTCGCGTGTAGAAAATTGCGAAGAACTATATAATTTGAGACGTTCCCATTACAGTAATCAAGTCGTTTCTTGCAAATATAATATGTAACCAATATTTCTTTCGTGTCTTCCTCTTCAATTAAGACGCATGAAACAATTACAACTTCTCATTCGCTAACAGACGTAATTAATAGACCTAACCTCAACTCCTCTGTTTTCAGCAATGTCAATATCGTACGACGTCATGTTTTAAACAGCTGATAGGGAATCCGATGAGGCGATGAGGTGAAGCCGTTACAGTGAACGCACTGCACTTAAAATATCCGTTGCGTGCGATTCGTACGACCAGTGCGATACGATGTAGTGAACGCTTACCTTTACAGTACAAATTTAGGCTTATATCATACTTAAAAGTATGTTAATATCTACTTTATTACAAAATAATTACGATAAAACTTAATAATAATAATAATAATAATAATAATAATAATAATAATAATTTTACAGTTAGCTACATATGAAAATCAAGGGAACTATAATTATTAAAGACAGAAAATGTATATTTAGATTTAGGCTTAGGCCAATATTGTATTTAAAATTATGTCAATATATATTTCATTATAGCATACTTATGATAAAACTTAATAATATAAAATGATTTTACATATGACAGCCAAGGGAACTATAATCATGAAAAGGAGAAGCAAAGACAGTTAAGAACGTCGGCAAAGAGTATATTCCGACGATTCTGCTGCCACCTACAGGCAAATTACTTGAAAAAGGCGTCAGATCAGATAGTTTCAAAATATCAGGCATACAAGTTACGAAAAGGAGGACATTTCTTGATTTTCTGAAAATCCGCCCGGACCCCGGACAAAGACCTAAAAAGGAGGACATGTCCGGATAGAAGAGGACGTCTGCTTACCCTAGATTCATATATCTTAATGTCGCCTATCATGTGATATCTTCTTCTACCCCGAACTCTTCTCCCGTTTACCATTCCTTCCCGTGCATCCTTCAGTAGGCAGTTTCTTCTCAGCCAGTGACCCAACCAATTCCTTTTTCTGATCATTTTCAGCATCACTCTTTCTTCACTCACTCTTTCCAACACAGCTTCATTTCTTATTCTGTCTGTCCATTTCACACGTTCCATTCTTCTCCATTTCTACATTTCAAATGCTTCTACTTGCTTTTCTTCACTTCGTCGTAATGTCCATGTTTCTGCCCCATACAATGCCACAATCCATACAAAGCACTTCACTAGACTCTTTCTTAATTCTTTTTCCAGAGGTCCGCAGAAGATGCTCCTTAAAGAATTAATATATTAATTCTATTTATAATAATAATAATAATAATAATAATAATCCGTGGCGCTACAGCCCGTGGAGGGCCTAAACCGACCAGCCGACTGCTGGCCTCACGCGCACATGCCGAAGTAGAGATGGACGATTATCCAACCAGAATGGAAGTATCGTGTGGTTGGCACGATGATCCCCCCACGTACTAAAAATATTATCCTGAGTCCTGACAGTATAGTATACTATACCATACTTCATACATGATTATAATATAAGATGTATGTGCAGAGACCCGAAGTATAGTATAATATACCTGCATTTGTGCCCTAACTGTAACCTGCAGATTTTTTTCAGCATTTTTCCTTATATCAGTGATTTTTTTAAGTGTTGAATTAAATTGAACTTTAAAAATAAAACAACAAATTAATGTCTCAGGACTGAGTAGAATATTCATTCACTTAACTACTACTTAAACTACTGGTATTTTCAGAAGAAAGAATTTTTTAAGTAGGGCTTCTCTGGATGCCCAATTTTGCAGCGAATTCGTGACGGTCATGCTGAAGTTGGTTAAGACAGCAAGCATGGTTCGAACAATTTCTAAATTCATTCTATTTTTTTTATGTCCGCATCATGTTCAATGAAGAAAAAATTCCCTCCACTGAAGCATTACTTTCAGGAAGACACAGAAATGGTCCAATTAACTTCAGGATTTGTGCACAAAAAATTTTCTCCGAAAAAACGTTAAAATGTCATTCCACTTTGCTATTATCTCATAAGGCACATATTTCTTCAAACAAGAAATTTCATCCAGGTGAAGTCCATCTAGTCCACAGCTGTGGAGTAACGGTTAGCATGCCTGACCGTGAAACGAGCGAGCACGGGTTTAAAACCTGGTTGAGACAAGTTACCTGAGTGGGTTTTTTTCAGGGGCTTTTCCTCAAACCACTAAGAGCAATTGCAAGGTAACTTCCGGCGCTGGACCCTGGACTCATTTCGCTGGCATTGTCACTTTCTTCTCATTCAGACGCTAGATAACCTCGGCTAGGGTGACCAGATTCACATCGATAAAAAAAGAGGACACAAAGCTTCAAAAAGGAGGACATTGTTAGAAAAAAGAGAACAGAAAATATGTACTTAGATTTAGACTTAGGCCTATATTATACTTTAAATTACGTCATTACAAAAAATTTACAGTACAGATTTAGGCTTATGTCATGCTTAGAAGTATGTTAATATCTATTTTATTACAAAATAATTACGAAAAAACCTAATAATACTTATTTTGCAGTTAGCTACATACGAAAGTCAAGGGATCTATAATAAATTACACCGTTCTGCATGGATTTTGTTGTTTTGAAATAAATGAGCGTTTCTGAACCACAATTTCACACTGATTGCAAAACTGAAACCCGTTTTCGCGTACCACGTCAGAATTTTTTACAATTAAAAATTTTATGTTTTCAATATTTTTCGTAATCTATACTAATAATAAATCTGTAGCCGAAATTTTTCTGGCAATTTTCGATTTTCCAAAAATAATTGGTCCTAACATATATAATTAACCACCCTGAAACCGAAAATCGTTTTTTTTTTTTTTAAATTTTTGTTTGTATGTCTGTCTGTCTGTCTGTCTGTATGTTTGTTACCTTTTCACGCGATAATGGCTGAACGGATTTCGATGAAAATTGGAATATAAATTAAGTTCGTTGTAACTTAGATTATAGGCTATATGGCATTCAAAATACATTATTTAAAAGGGGGGTTATAAGGGGGCCTGAATTAAATAAATCGAAATAACTCGCTTATTATTGATTTTTATGAAAAATGTTACATAACAAAATTTCTTTAAAAATCATTTCCGATAAGTTTTATTCTTTGAAAAATTTTGATAGGACTGATATTTAATGAGATAAATGAGTTTTAAAATTAAAATAACTGCCATCTAAGGCCGTGTAATGAAATAAACAAATTACTTCGTCTATAAGGGGTCTTGGTCAACAACAATCGAAAGCTATGAATCATAGCCTACAGAAAATGTTTCTGTGTTTGTATGAAGCAATATCGGAAGCTAAATTAACCGATTTGTATAATTAATTATTATTTCACCATTGGAAAGTGTAGTTTCTCTGTATGGACATAATGCTATAATGTTATTACAGTAACTTGTGAGTGAATTGAGGACAGGTAAGATTAAAATAGCTTCTTATGCACAGAAAACTTGATAGGCTATTCTGTGTATTCGTTTCCTGTATTTCTTAAAATAATGTTTATCTCAGAGAATTAACGAACAACGAGAGTGCATTGATTTAGTATGCAGTAATAATATGTTAGCTTAGCATTTCATTATTTTATAATCCAAATTTTAACTATGCTCAATTGAATCGAGTTAAAATACATAAAATACATATGCATTAAATGCAATGCAAAAAATTTGGGTAATGAGCCAAGCAGATTATGTTGCCCTGTTGTAAAATAAAATTTGTTCCTCCTGAGATTCAAGAGCCCCCATAACAAATTGAAAACTTACTTATCGGGGTACATCCGTTATCAACACACTTTCATATAATATAATTTAAGTTATTTAAGTAATTTGAAGGGTTCAGAACTATAGTGGGCCAAGCGCTATTTACTGAATACGTAGAAAACAAGAGTTAAAATTAAGTTATTACCATAATTCAATGGAGACATATAACAAGTAAAATAAAGTATACACATTAAATGTAAATGATGTCAATGTTCATTGAACTATGGATGCACGTAATAAAAATTAAGAAACATGTTAAAGGAATTGTCATTGCACCAAATGAGTGCTCTGTGGACCAAAATGATTCCATTTTAATTATTTAAATATAATTTAAATTAAGTAACATATTAAACGATTTATCCTTCTATCAAACACGAATATTCCCTGGATCAAATGTCCTATTTTAATTATGTAATTACTTTATATTTATTTCTAACGGGTGCAGCGGAGCGCACGGGTACGGCTAGTATAGTAATATTACAGTGTGCTTTTCATTTGTTAGAAAGGCACGATAGCTAATAATTTAAAGTGTATTACTGAAAATGTTACATAATATATTTGATTATGTTTGTATTTGATAGTTATTAAAATCTACTAACTATATCCGCCCATGAGGGATGCACAAAATTGTATCCTCCGACTTAAAATGAACTGAGGTTAAGACATCCGTTGTTTATTCTTGGAGATTTTTATCTGTCTGCAACCAACGTTATCTATAAACAGGAAGTTGAAATATTTAGTGTCTCAGGTCATAAAAAATTATGAAGGAAATATTTACTCTTAGAGATTGCTATTAAAACTAACAATGAATTAGAGAAATGACAGAGGGTCCCCGTATATATATTTATATTTATTTATGGAAGTGCAATCCAGCTTATGAGGCTACAGATTTCCTTACTGAGATAATAAACATATCCCCTTTTAAAAGTTGTTTTAAAATTAGAGGTTCAGTTTTGTGCTGTTGGTTGTCGTGTAAAAGTGAAGTGTGTGAGTTCTCATTTTTATGCTAGAGTACAACTTAATAGTGATGTTTCATAGAAATGTCGAAACGTGGTTGTGTAAATGATCCAAATTTGTTTTGCTATATATGTGGGTCATAAACGTTGGTAAAACAGAGACAGAATACAACAGCTTTTGTAAAGAATACTTACTTTCAATATTTTGGCATTAAGTTAGGAGGCCAGGACAAATCCTGGTGCCCCCATAAAGTGTGTCGTAGTTGTGTTGAAGAGTTGAGGAGTTGGAAAAATGGAAAAAGGAAATGATTCTCCTTTGGTATCCCTATGATTTGGAGGGAACCTACAAATCATGGAGACGATTGTTATTTTTGTGTAGTTAAGGTAGTTGGATATACTGCTAAAAACAAGAAAGATATTCTATATCCTAACATTCCCTCTGCCATTCGGCCCGTACCTCAAGGTACCGATATTCCCGTTCCGGTACACCCTGAATCAGATACATTGCCATCTGCATCCAGTAGCATTGAAACTTAATCTACAGTGGATCATACTTATGAACCAGACAGTACTGGCGACGATAGATGTTTTAATCAAAATGAGCTTAATGATTTGGTGACGGATTTAAATTTGCCTAAAGAATCAGCAGAACTATTAGGTTCTAGGTTAAAAGAAAAGGAAGTATTGGCTAAAGGTACAGGGACATCATTTTATTTTTACTAACATTTTTGATATTAACCTGGCTATACCTTTCGATCAACGGTTGCTACCCCCTTCCATAACTGAAGTTCGATGGCGTAATATACAAACAAATCACTTTACTAGGTATAGGAGGGAAGAAAAGTAGTTCATCCATTTACGTAAACTAGGAAATATCACGCTTTTGAGTTTGATAATTTTCATTAGGTTTTTGTTTAATCAGAATACAGTACAGTATTAACAATGAGTGTTTTTACTCACGAACTGAGCTGTCCATACGGACGTATTCATTATGTATTGTATATTATACTGTCTATAGCACTTTAGCGTACAATATAGAGAATGAAGTTAAATTGAAAAATAATCATAATATGGATATTTAAACACATTTTTCAAAATGGGGGCGGTTCATTTCGATACAGGCTTCAGTTCTAATGTGTGTAATTCCAATTACCAGTTTCGTCCTTCGTACTAGTAACTCATGTTGAAATAATTCTGTACCTACTCTGTAAAAGAGTACCTTACGCACTGTAAATTCAATCTTCACTTCTGCTCGATCCGAAAAGATAAAATTACTCAGACACGCTATCTACTGTCCGTCCAAGTGGTTATGTCGCAGGATCGTAGAAAGGAGGGAAATCACGTGACATTTAATTACTTAACGAGGCCCTTTTATTTAAGTTATTTTAAACAGTTGTATGGGTATAATATTACGTAGATGTCCAATTCCTAACAGAAATTAATGTTCTCAGAAAAGAGCTAAGACAGCCCAGCCACTAGCCTTTACAGAGAGGCGAATAGAAGCTGGTGGGGAAAACCGGAATGTGACGTAGGCAAATGGACGACAGTACCTGTGCGAAAATGATGCAATATTGAAAGCTCCTTCGTCATTGGAAAACGCGAACATATTTTTGGAACGTACTGTGACGGTAAAGCTACTATGACTGTATATGCGGTCTTGGATCTGTGTGGAGGACGATTTAACTTCATTAGTAGAAGGGGTGGGAGTGAAGTACATTCAAAAACTCGGGTACAATAAAAATTGAAGTAAAAATAAAATGATGTCCCTGTACATATTTTTCATGGTACAGGCATCATGAGAAGGAACCTGTCCCTTTTTTTGCTGAAGAAGAAAATTTA
Organism: Periplaneta americana; assembly: GCF_040183065.1. Classification (NCBI taxonomy): domain Eukaryota; kingdom Metazoa; phylum Arthropoda; class Insecta; order Blattodea; family Blattidae; genus Periplaneta; species Periplaneta americana. Next base: position 146,628,859 of record NC_091127.1, read on the forward strand.
GTGTATTGCCAAGATTTCCTTACCGTCTTAAAATTTTATAAGATAAACTATAATTCCAAAGAATGGAGGTTCTTCATAGATTCTTCTCAGAAAAGTCTTAAAGGTGTTTTGCTTCATAATGGAAACACTGCGGACTATTGCTGGATGTTAAAAAGGGACTGCTCTGAACAACATGCGAGGAGGTCAAAGAGGAGAAAATTTGAAGTGCAATATTGAGGTAAGATTATGAAAGTGTTTATAATTATTAATTAATATTAATTAGTGCAAACAACAAATTGTGACCTAGCTTTTCTCACAGAATTCTTGTTGAAAATAATTTTTATGACGTTTCACAAAGCTATAATTTCATTTCTGATTATTCATGAATTGTCTGAAAACCTGACGTGATGGGGCAAAATGGAGATTATTTTCGAATTCAGCAAAAAAAATCCGTTTAGAAACGCCTATCAGATTGAAAACAACAGAAAATAAGTTTTGAAATGCAGAACGGTGTTATTAAAGAGAACAGAAAATATCTACTTAGATTTATATTCGCACCTCGATCTCTCGATTTACTATCTACCTATGAGGAACGCTCATAACAAGGAGGGGCAAAGAGAGTTATGATTATTGGCAAACAGTAAATTTTGTCGATGCTGCTGCCACCTAAAGGCAAATTGCTTGAAACAGGCGTCAAATCAGATAATTTCAAAATATCAGGCATACAAGTTACGAAAAGGAGGAAATTTCTTGATTAAAAAAAAAAAAAAAAATCCGTCCGGACCCCGGACAAAGGCCTAAAAAGGAGGACATGTTCCGACAAAAGAGGACGTCTGGTCACCCTATAAACTAGTTACATCAGACCTCACCGAGGATTTTTGTCACCGGCAGCTACTGCATTCCACAGATATACCTTAGGGCAGCGATGACCAACCGGCGGCCCGCGACCTGATTTATTCCGGCCCGAGTAGTCTGGGATTTAGTTTTCAAAACATAACCAGAGACCGGAAGTTTAGGCATTATGAATCATTAAAATAGGCAGGCAAAAAAAGCATCATAAATAACTAAAATAGGCAGACAAAAAAGGCATTATAAATAGCTAAAATACGCAATAAAAGGCAATTACAAAAACCTTGCACTAGACCCATAACCTTGCACTTTCCACAAAGGGATTTCTACAGCAAGAAAAGCTTTACGTAAATCGAATGCAAATTGAGATTTTCGACTCGATGTTGCAATTACTGTTGGAAGCAAAGAAATCTTCTTCCCAGTAGCCTTGGAAAGTGCATTTTTGTGTTTGGTTGTACTGATATGTTGCGATATGAAATATTTATAGCTACAACAACGTCGCAATGAAAACTGAAAGAAAAATAACCGTTAAAATAACATTAGACCCGCACTCATTGTTGCCTTGTCAAATAAACACAAACGTTAATTAAAATGCTTATTAATACTGTTATACATTTTTGCACGGCAGCACTCATTGTTGCAAAGAGAATATGAACTGACTGAAAGACAATAATATACATTCGGTGAAGTCACTTTCTTTGTAGCGGTTATAGAAATAAATTAAAATATATCTGTAGGCAATTTTTAATAATAAATTAATAAGTAATAGATAAATAATCAAATAAAGGCAAAAAAGCATTTATTTTGTAAATTAGGCATTTATCAGGGGCGTATATTGCGGGTGTTCAAGGTTGCGCTGGACACCCTGCAAATTCGGTAATCTCATTTTTTATTTTAAGTTGTTATATATAATGCAACAATAATTTTAATTTATCGCAATTTAAATGCGTGGTAATCTCATTGGAAGTTGACGTATATAGTTCAAGACTAATTTTAATTTATTACCATTTAAATATTTTAAATGCCTGCTGATTGAATGTGCACACCATCCCCAGAACGGCTTTCATTTTATAACGTACGCTCTGCCTGACGAAGTGGGATGGGGTCTGGTCTGGTTGTCCTGTCCGTACAAAAGAACATCCCCTGTTGAGAGACTGCTATAATTCTCTGCGCGCGCAAGGTGGCATGGTGGGGATACTCGCTTCTCTCAAGCTCGCAGGTCGTCCTGTATACAGGCAGCTCAACTTGTCAATTGTAGCGTTACAAAATATTGTGTTTGACGTGTGTGTTTAAGTGAATTTACTGTGTTTAGGTTTTACTAGGGTTCATAGTTGTGTGCCAGCGCAGGTGAACAATTTAAATTACTTATTTAATGATAATAATAGCACTTGGAAATGTACACTGTAAAAGATCTTTTGCAAAAGCCATTCTCTTCTCGCCCACTAGGAGAGAAATTACATATAGTGAATAAGGGTACACCTATCCCGCCACTTCCGAATTTAGTGCAACAATATAAAACAAAAAGCGAACAATACACTAGACCTTTTTCTATTTCACAATATGAAAATGTACAATAGTTAGCGGGTTGTGGAACTTCAAACAGGTTATTTTGCTGGCCATGCTTATTGTTTGATCATAAATAATGCAATTTTGAATAATTTATTTGTGGTTGCCTCCTTTCTCCGGCATTTGCAGGGCAGTCATTGAAACAAGGTGATTAATTTTTAAGAAGTTGTGGTGCGAGTACTTTGAATAATATTTAAATGTCATTTTCTTTTAATTTTATGTAATTTTTCCATTAGTTTAAGGGCATTTTAATGATCATTTTAAGTAGATTTTTAGGTCATCAACATCCGCCGCCTGGTTATTAAATATAAATAATACTAAATTATATATTAAAAATGGCAGTTAATATTGACCCGATATTTCACTTATGCCTATAATAATTGTGCGAGATAGACCAACTATATATTTTTAACAGAACACCCAAACTCCAGGTTCAGCATACGCCACTGGCATTTATATTAAAAAAGGCAGAAAAGGGGAACATAAAACTGTGACGTTTTAATCACAAAGATATAATTTGTACAGACTTACTTTCAAAATGTAGATAGATTTAACACATTTAAAAAGGCATTCTGCCAAAGTTCCGGTCTCTGATCATAACTTTACCACTGTAGCAACATAGTATTATACTAAAAGCCAGGTTATGAACCGACTAAACCGGAAGCAACGTTCTGTTGCTCTCTTTCTGAGCTCTGTTGCCACATAGTGGCGCGAGATTCAAAGCGTGTTCAGCGTTTGTCACCGATATGTTTAAAATAACTACTGTCTATAGTTCTCGATAACACTATCCACAATATTAGTAATTAAAATTACTGTTTTTAAGAAAGCACGAGCTAATGACGCTGGTACGAAATGCGACTCGTAATGCACGTGGTACTCCAAAGGAACTGGGAAGTTTGGCTACACTGTCTCCGTGATTCCGTTGCCAGATTTTCGTTAGCAGACGACATTTTCACGTGAGGTCCAATGAAAAGCTCCGTTCTCCTTCCCCCCTCCACCCCGTCATACTCAACGTGTCATCGCTGCACAGGCTACCCCTCTAACCCGCACTTTCCTCTCGCCCTGCCAACTACTTCCTGTTTAGTCGGTTCATAACCTGGCTTTTAGTATAGTTTCTATAAGAACACTTTACACGTTTACAGTGTTTTGTAGTGGACTGTACACGTTCTCACTGTGTTGGATATTTCTTCTTAAACTTCAACGTGTGTTTAATAACATTGGACATGCCTTAGAGCTCTAGAGAATATCAAAATATCTAGGTTCCCTGCAGCTCTTCTTTAAGGGTGACGACATTAAAATGACCGAAAAATAAGAAAATATTGCTCCCTGAAAGGTGGCTAGCGGAGCATTGGAGCAGACCTATTTACTGTTTCTTAACATTCTGGCTTTTGTGGAAGATTTTTTATATCGAATAAAAACCAAAAACCTCGTGTTTAGTAGGTTTCCAAGTGCTAGCAGCTTTTTTTAGTCCGTTAACAACGCTGTATCAAGTACTTGGTCTAATGGAATTTGTGATAGCGAGATGATATTCGACGATATCAGGCCGAGGATTCGCCATAGATTACCTAACATTCGCCTTACGGTTGGAAAAAAAAACAGTCGTGTAATCTGCCCAAGCAGAAATAGAATCCATGCCCGAGCGCAGCTATAGGCCATTCGTTATCTCCTGAAACAAAATGTATTCGTGCGCCATAGCTCATAGCAAGAACCTTAGGGCCGTATTCATAGACATTTTTAGCGCGGGCTTCCGGTGGATGATCAGCGTTTTTCGTATTCATAAACCAGTGTTAGCGATAGGATATAAATCATACAGCATTCTGTACTAGTAACCAGTGGATAGCCGGGGCTAGCTTAGTACGCTTGTAGCGCGTGCTGCGAAATGTCTATGAATAGCACCCTTAGTGTCTATTACTATTTTCTGTAAGTAATGACAAATTTCCAGGCATTTAACCTTTATTTATTCAATTTTATGTCCCATAAATTGTATTCTTCTTTTCACAGCGATAAAACTAATCTTAAGGCATGATCTGGCCCTTGATAGAGTTCTCTATATTAAATTTGGCCCTCGAGAGGTATTTGATCAACTATGTCTTAGGCAATGAGAAATTCAACAGCATTTTCATAATATTATCATTACAGTCCGCGTCACCGTTTTTGGCGTGTGAAATAAGTAATGGGAACGTTAAGTGCGAGTGTTTTACATTTGCCGCAGTCAATCTCACAAGTGTTTGGCAAATGGCTGATGTGACGTGTATAGGAAGTGGTACCATTCTCAGCTGCACTAACAATATGCTCACAAACTGGGTACTATACATCTAGGACACATGCAAAAAACACTGGCGTCAGCTGTAACACTCAAAATCCGGGGATATCTGGGGACAAAAAGCAGTCGACCTGGGTAGCGTAGTCGGCATAGCGCTGGCCTTCTGTGCTCGAGGTGGCGGTTCGATCCCGTTCCAGGTCGATGGCATTTAAGTGTATTTAAATGCGACAGGCTCATGTCAGTAGATTTACTGGCATGTACAAGAACTCCTGCGGGGCAAAATTCCGGCACACCGGCGATGCTGATATAACCTCTGCAGTTGCGAGCGTCGTTAAGTAAACCATAATTTTTTAGACAAAAAGCAAAATTCGAGAACTGTTCCCGGGAAACGGGGACGTCTGGTAACCTTACCATGATAACAGAAATGAACTATGGTGTTGCATAAAATCGATCTCGAAATTGTCTTCAGCTTCACACGGATTTAGGCTAAGAGGGCTATGTTAGGCTCTTAGTCCTGTTCCGGTCTCAGTTCCATAGCATTCTAGGGCGTTCTCTCTTCTTCCTAACGGTATATAGTTCACAACCGTAAAGAAGGAAGGTGACCGTCATCACCTTATAGAACTTTGTGTGTCCCTTCGTATATATTTAGCGTATTATTGCATATGTTGTTAACCATTAAATTTACCTGGATTCCTATAGCATTGAAGCTGATGAGTAACACATTCTTCACATGAGTGGGGAACCAACCCAACCGCAAACTCCCAATCTGGAGGACCAGGGGTTTTGTTTGAGGTTTGTTTTCCACTAGATCAGCGTTTATCAACATGCGGCACATTAAAGTTGTAATTTAAAATCCCGCGGCACACTTAATATAATCTAAACCAGTGGTTCCTAACTAGGGAGATATTTATCTAATGAAAACATGTAAAATGCGATATTTTTTTAAGTTGATCTATAGCAGGAGTTCTCAACTTTTGAAGATAGTGAACACTGCCCACACGTAATACCAAGTGAGCGAGCACCATGAAATCGAATAGGTTTAATAGGACTATATAAATATATAAATAAAATGAATAAACAAATACAATTTTAAAACACTCACCAGGGTAATGACATCCTTAAATTTGAATGTTACTCACAATTCTATTGATTTCTAAGGAGAAACAGTCCTGCAGATGTAAATCAGTTAATCGTGATCGTGTTTTGTTCTTGAAGTATTTTACAAATAAGACTTTTTTTCGCATAGGTTGGTTGTTCCTAATATAGCCAGACACTCTCGCTTTATCTGAAGTCTTTTTGCAACTTAACTTCTACGCTCCCCCCCCCCAAAGGTCATGAAATTCCCCTTTTGAAACAAATACATGGGTTGTAAATAAAGTAGTGGCAACACTGCCGGGAATGCGATACGAGACAACTGGTGAATGGGGATCGTAGTTGGAGATATTGTCGATGTATTGAATGATAAAATCGGTTGCTATGACAACAGATGTTATTGTGCGTGGTTAAATGTAGAGCACTATACTTAGCTGCTCTAAAGCATGTTTACTAAATTTGAGCAGCGATCGTGAATAAACATCGAAGTAGCCCGTGGTATAAATGCACGCCAATGCCATCAAGTATTAGACCATCCTCTGTATTCCCCTGACACGAGTTCTTGTGAAGACTTGTTTCCACGGTTGAAAGAACCACTTAGAGGCAAGAGGTTTCCAGATATTGCATCAGTGGTTCATGCAGTAAGGCAGTCCATCAAAGAGATCAACAGAAACTACCTCGCTAACGGCATTCAACGATTACCACGGATTTGGCCAAATATAGGAACATGCTGGTGATTATATTGAAGGGATGTAAATGTATTTGCCGTGTAAGTTAAATAATAAGTTCGTACTGTCTATGTTGCCACTACTTTATTTACAACACTCGTTATTCAGCGCTAAGGAGGTTAGTAATCTCCCAAAGATTTGAGGTACAACAAATTGTGGCTAGCATCATTCGTTTTGAAAGAAAGAAAGAAAGAAAGAAAGAAAGAAAGAAAGAAAGAAAGAAAGAAAGAAAGAAAGAAAGAAAGAAAGAAAGAAAGAAATGTGGTAGTTCTGTACATTTCTTTATAGATTGACAAATCGAACTGAAACCCTGACCGAGTTACTATGAGAGCGCTGGCTGTCTTGGGGAGGAGCAAGTGAGAAAGCACGGGGGGAAGGGAGAGAGCACTATGCACTATGTATTTGCAGGTCCACTCACAGTTTGTCAAACCTGCTAACAAAAGCATTAAAAGGTTGACTAGTTGCCTGCAATGCTAGCATAATGGAACCTTCTTAGCCGACAGTCGAGGCAAAAATGAAGAATCCGTTATTGTGGTAATACTGGAGAGTGGTTCTTCTATTGGTCGCGATGCCCACACACACCCTCTCAGATATTTACGTGGTGATTGGTGACTGAATGACGAGGAGCGAGGGAGAGAGAAGAAAGAAAGAGAGAGATTCCAGAAGTTGTCAAACTATATATGATTTAACTAACGTATAAATCTGAATACAATTTGGTAACAGTAAGTAAATTAATTAATTAATAATAATAATAATAATAATAATAATAATAATAAAGCGACCTTGGCAACAACATTGTGTTTCATATGCACCCTAGCATGACGTGACAACGTAGAGATTGATCACAATATATCACATATCCGCCCGCAACAGGTTATTGTTGTGCCGGTACATACACAATCCTAGAGTTGCAATTCCACTGTGTAATTGTCACTGCATGAAAAGCCAGTCAATGACTTACAAAATAATTTTATTCCTTTATGTAATCTACTGGCTGCGATAGAACTAAGCAAAGGCAGACTCAGTGGCGGTGCTAGGATTTGCGAGACCCTATGCAAAACTATATTCAAGATCCCATATCAATAATAATACTTACTTACTTACTTACTTACTGGCTTTTAAGGAACCCGGAGGTTCATTGCCGCCCTCACATAAGCCCGCCATTGGTCCCTATCCTGAGCAAGATTAATCCATTCTCTATCATCATATCCCACCTCCCTCAAATCCATTTTAATATTATCTTCCCATCTACGTCTCGGCCTCCCTAAAGGTCTTTTTCCCTCCGGCCTCCCAACTAACACTCTATATGCATTTCTGGATTCGTCCATACGTGCTACATGTCCTGCACATCTCAAACGTCTGGATTTAATGTTCCTAATTGTCAGGTGAAGAATACAATGCGTGCAGTTATAATAATAATAATAATAATAATAATAATAATAATAATAATAATAATAATAATAATATCAGTAGGGTAAACTGTATAGTAATTGACCACTTAAGCTAATGAATAATAAAACAATGAAATAGCGGAAAACAGTGGTAACTTATTGAGAGAATTTTAAAGGCATTGGGTCAAGTGAAGATTCAGAAACAAATCAAAATCAATAAACAAAAGAAAAAATAAAATTTTAATGCAAAGATAAATTAAATAAACACAACAAGTCCACTTTTACAGTTATTGACCGTCTACTGCACAGTTATTGACCACACGCTTATTAGTGATTGACCGTCTACTGCACAGTTATTGAATACTCATTTATTAGTGATTGAACAACACATTTTCACAATTTTCACTTTTTTCTTGTCTGTTTCGTTTCTCTTCTTCTGATCTTTTTCATTAAGAACTATTCGCCACCGGCGTAGCTCTGTCGGCAAAGGTGTTTGCCTGCCGATCCGAAGTTTCGTTCGGGCGCGGGTTCAATTCCCGCTTAGGCTGATTACCTGGTTAGGTTTTTCCGAGGTTTTGCCCAACCGTAAGGCAAATTTCAGGTAATCTATGACGAATCCTCGGCCTCATCTCGCCAAATACCATCTCGCTATCATCAATCCCATCGACGCTAAATAACCTCGTAGTTGATACAGTGTCGTTAAATAACCAAGTTAAAAAAAATAAGAAAAGAACTCTTCTCGCTGCCTTTTCTTTCATTTCTTATTCGCTTCCTTTCTTCTCTTGTCTCTTCTTCCATTTTTCTCTTTTGTGCCTTATCAGAAGCAAGTGTGTGTCATTTCTCTGATGTTATTACAAATGGCTTCACCCAGCACTGGACGAGGACCAAAGAACACTTTTCCTTCAACGGGATATTTGTTTCTGGACGCTAAGGTTGCTTTTAGGACACCAAACTTCTTGGCAGCTTCATTTAAATCAAATCCACTGCGGACAGGTTCTGTAGCGTTTCGTAAAGCTTCCCCTGTATAATGCACTTTACCTGGCTTAGGCATTATAATATAGTATCAGTCCTGTAAAAATCCCCATCATTTAACCGATAACATATATAGAATTGAAGCACATTGGTCATTATTCTAACAAATAATTTATGAACGACCAATCACTGTAGTTTGCGGACATACACTTTATAGTGATTGACCACGGGGCATTTTTATGTCATATAAAAACTTTTACAAAATAATATTGTGGACGGAAACCTTATACCTTTTCTCACACTGTGAGTGTAAAAACGAGCACCAGAATTTATGTATCCTTTGCAGAATAAATAAATTATTGCGTGCATTATTCTTAGCAATTTCTCTAGTTACTTACACTTGTTTACGTTCAGTTGCATTTCCAATCGATTTCAGTCCTCTCAGACAACAGACACTAACTCAGTGGGATGAACAGCGACAACTAACCACAAATAAGGGTTGTTACTAGAGGTATATGCAGCAAAAAGTGAAATCACGATCGTGGTTTATTCACAATATACTTGAAAAAAGGAACCGGTCAATCACCGTATACTGGTCAATAACTACCTAGTTTACCCTATATTAACACTAGGAAGAGCGGTCCCATCATTCTGCCGGGTACCACGGGTTTAAATAATTAATTATTAGACGAACGTTTTTCACCCTATGACTCCCACGATTTACGACTTTTATTTTATCTTTGTTAGGTATGATTCCTGAAAATATTGTACTTTCATGATCTTTCAAAAGGATGTTATAAGCAATTACTACTAGAGACACCATCGCCCGTCATTTTGACGGATGCCAAGTTTCAGACCTCATATGCGCTTGGCTTGAAAATTGACGCATCGCATTGAACTACAATAAATGCGAAGCAATATGCATAAATCTTTCAACCAACGTGATACCGTGGAAACCAAAGGATGAAGCTGTAAAATATCTTGGAGTGCACTTAGATCGCCGTCTATCATGGAAACATCACATTAACAACAAACTTAAATTGGCCTACTCAAGACTCGCTAAATTATATCCGCTCCTCAACAAGAAATCATCTACAAAGCTACAAAATTGCATGCTACTTTACACATCTCTATTACGACCTCTACTGCTTTATGCCTGTCCTGTCTGGGGAGGAGCTGCAATAAGTGAAATTAAACACATCCAGTCATTTCAAAATAAAGTCCTACGAATTTCACTCAATTCTCCTTGGTTTGTCCGTAACAGCCAACTACACAGAGAAACTGGTATTGACACAATCAAACAATTTATTCATTCACAAGCTAAGAAGTTCTATAACAACCTAGAAAATGTTCCAGGCGCCGTCCACTACTCTCTCGGAAGGAAGTCCACATTTCCCACCAGAATCAAGAGCCGACTTCCAATGGACCTCATATTATAATCAAAATTTATCATCACACCAACCTATGTAAATAATTATTTATTAACTTATTATTTTTGTTCATTGAGGAGCCCAATCTATGCTGCCCTCAATTCAGTATCATAGATTGTATTTATATTTTATTTAGAAATGATCTGTATAGCCTGAATGCGCTGATCGATCAATAAATTATTTAAAAAAAAAGTTTCAGACCGGCCGTGCCTACACACCAGAAGCGGTTCAAATTTCTATTGTTGCAGTAAATTTAAATTTCATTTCGCTCTCTACATTACAACGAAAACATAACACGGTGAACTTAAAAAAAATGATAACTCTCTTGGGAAGATACAAGTGAATAAACAACACTGAAACTTTACTGCAACAAGAAAATGTTAACTATGATCAGGGTGACCAGACATCCTCTTCTATCCGGACATGTCCTCCTTTTTAGATCTTTGTCCGGGGTCCGGGCCAATTTTAAAAAAATCAAGCAACGTCCTCCTTTTACGTAACTTGTATGCCTGATATTTTGAAACAATTTGATTTGATGCCTTTTTCAAGTAATTTGCCTGTAGGTGGCAGCAGTATCGACTCTTTGCCAACAATCATAACTCTCTTTGCTCCTCCTTTTCATAATAATTATAGTTCCCTTGGCTTTCATATGTAGTTAACTGTAAAATCATTTTATATTATTAAGTTATATCATAAGTATGCTATAATAAAATATATATTCATATAATTTTAAATACAATATAGGCCTAAGCCTAAATATAAATATGTAGATATTTTCTGTCCTCTTTAATAATAATTATAGTTTCCTTGACTTCCATATGTAGCTAACTGTAAAATCATTATTATTATTAAGCTTTATCATAATTATTTTGTATTAAAATATATATTAACATACTTTTAAGTATGGATATAAGCCTAAATCTGTACTTATATTGACGTAATTTAATAGTACATCATGCAACGAGCCTATAATGAAGGTAATTAAGAAGTGAGTATGGATATTTATGAAACGAGCGCAAGCGAGTTTCATAATTTTCATACGAGCTTCTTAATTACCATTATAGGCGAGTTTCATACGACTTTTTATGCTCGACCATATTTCTAACTTGATATTATTAATTTTATTGTATCTGACCTGGAGCAATGTTCCGTACGTTGTGAGATGTGCGCAGACGCGAAAGTATTTTTTCTGAGGAACAGATGTCGACATTGACCTTACTAGGCCATAAGAACCTACAGAGATAACATTGAAATTAAATTAGACATTGAAAAACGAGATGAAAAATGGAATTTATTTGAATATTATTACAATTAACGCTAATTATTATAGTAACAGAACATAACCTTCTGCGACAGTATTGGATTTCCAGCCTCCGTGACTTTTCGCTAATTCTCTTTCGATTGCATATCCGAGAATAATCGATACTTGCGGTTTTATAAGGTAGAAAGCTGACTTGTCATTGGCTGAACAGTTGTAACCTGAGTCGTCATTGGCTGAAAGACCTGACCTTTAATGACATGCATTAAAGGTCTGCTACCAGGTGTATAATTACTACATTTTGGCATGGTCGAGCATAAAGTATAATATAGGCCTAAGTCTAAATCAAAGTACACTACATATTTTCTGTCCTCTTTTTTCGAACAATGTCCTCCTTTTTGAAGTTTTGTGTCCTCTTTTTTATCGATGTGAATCTGGTCACCCTAACTATGATACTGTTTATAACATAAATACGATTCATTAGAATTTATATTGAGTGACAATGTGAGGTAATTTTACTTTCGTTATTAGGTAATGGAATATTTTATAAACTTTATAATTCAAGAAAATATACATTTATTGGCGTTGCATAACGTGTTTTGAACATTTCAAATTTAATTTAACAATTTGTGATAATTATTTCAGTTTGGCTGGGGGGGGGGGGGATCATCGTGCTAACCACACGATACCTCCATTCTGGTTGAATGATCGTCCACCTCTGCTTCGGCATGTGGACGTGAGGCCAGCGGCCGGCTGGTCGGTCTTGGCCCTTCATGGGCTGTAGCGCCACGGATTGAGCATTGATTATTATTATTAATATTTCCTCGTTATTGATCGAAATTGCGCGTGGAGCGGGAGAAACGGAAATACGAGTTCCAAGAAAGCTGATCGAGTGAGAAGGAATGAATGCATTGTTGTTTTGGAAGGTAGACTCTGGTGTAAATTATTATCATGTTCCATTAGGAATTAAAATAAATAAGAATATGGAAATAGAATAAGAAATAACACGTAAATAAAATGAAACATAGGTATCTGATTGAAAAATCAAATTTTAAATAGTATTCGTAGTCGTGCGCCTTTATGTACCGCCGCCTCTGATCTATGCATAATAGTGATCGAAAAGTGCACTGATATTTCTTTTATCAAGTGCCTGCAAACTATTTAAGTCGCCAGGATATATTACAGTCCCGTCACAACCTTGACATACGAGCTTTCTCACACTGGAAGTACGAAAGGACTTGAAACAGGTGTCCGCTCAACGCAGCTGCAGAGCGTTGTTTGCTGCCGTCTGCGAAACTTAAAACTTTTTCATTAGTGCAGAGTTGCCATGTCTGTCGTTCGTTCAATATTACCATGCAACAAACAGTGCGTCTTTTATTTCTTCCTCTGTCTAGAATTACGACACTAACGTTTTCAATAATATTGTGAATAGAGATATGGCTTTCTTTTACTAAATATCCGATCTGCGTTAACTGAAAGCCTGCCCTCCTTTTACCAAAACTTTTTAATTTCGTTATTGCAGACAAATGCGATTAAGCCCTAAGTCCTTTCATGCCGAATCTTTGATTTATGAAAGTTAAGACCCATTCACAATGAAAATTAAACATAACCATAACATAAACACAGAAGTTTGCGCTCAGGCTACCAAATGGGGCCATTCACAATGATTCACATAAGCATTGATATAAACATTACCTAAGACGTTAACATGAAAGTTTGCAAACTCCAAACTTTCATGCTTATGCTTACGTGATTTGCAAACAGAACACAATCGTGGAGCGCTGAAGTATATGACAGAATATGAGGAAATGGCGTCACTGTTATGTTTCCATAGTTACCTAGTATGTTTGCTGTTATGCTTATGTTTTCATCGTGAATGATTGTATGATTTCTTGTAAATTCTTAAGTTACGCTTACGTTATGTTTAATTTTCATTGTGAATGATCCTAGTGCAGTTAGCCATTTTTTATAATAATAATAATAATAATAATAATAATAATAATAATAATAATAATAATAATAATAATAATAGGCGGAGAGAGAACCGTTTCCTTCGGGGGGGAGGGGGGGCAAAGCAAAACCAAAGAATCCCGATATAACGAGGTTACAGGTGATATCATTTACTTACTCCCCTGTTATAGCTTGACCGTGGTACAGTAATCTATATCGGAATATGATCATTTAATAAAAGTATTTTTGGGGTGCATATTTCTTATAATGTTACATCCATATCCACGATGTTTCGGACTGAGTTGTATAGGGCTTCAACTGTAGGTCTACTACAAAATATTATAACAGAGCATAACCATAGACAGAGTTATGGGAGGGTATGTGGGAGCACTGTCCTCCTTCCAAATTTGTCTGAACTCTTTTTATTCTATTAACATTACAAAATATTGAATTCAAAGAATTTTCTTGCTTTTGTTTATGAATGGGACATTATTTGTAAATGCTACCATCGTACCATCTTCCTGCAAAATGGCTGTTTTCACAAAAAAAATCTTTGGACTATTGTTGTTTTATGAAAACTATTGAAAATTTTCACTCCTTTAACATGGGACTATGGTGTTTTTTTTTTTTTTTTTCACTAACGCCTAATTCAGTAGACTGCAGACTTCTAACACAGGAGTACAGGCTGTTGCAAAATAAACATTACAATGCTTCCATTCCTCAAACGAGGTATAGAAATTCTTATGTACATTCAGAAATTTAAAATTAATATTATAGTCTAGACACATGATCTGAAGACATTAATTCGTCAATTTAAGTACAGAAATTTAATCATAAACAAAAGCAAGAAAAGTCTTTTGCATTCAATATTTTCTAATGTTAACAGAAAAAAAAAAAAGAGTTCAGACAGGTTTGGGGGGGGGGGGTCAGTGCCCTCCCATAACTCCGCCTATGATAACAGTATTCAATCTTCTTACTTTAAGAGAGGAACAGAGGTTAAGGGTGTTTGAGAACAAGGTGCTTAGGAAAATATTTGGGGCTAAGAGGGATGAAGTTACAGAATGGAGAAAGTTACACAACGAAGAACTGCACGAATTGTATTCTTCACCTGACATAATTAGGAACATTAAATCCAGACGCTTGAGATGGGCAGGGCATGTAGCACATATGGACGAGTCCAGAAATGTATATAGTGTGTTAGTTGGAAGACTGGAGGGAAAAAGACTTCAGGGAGGCTGAGACGTAGATGGGATGATAATATTAAAATGGATTTGAGAGAGGTGGGATATGATGATAGAGACTGGATTAATCTTGCTCAGGAATGGGACTGATGCCGGGCATATGTGAGGGCGACAATGAACTTCCGGGTTCTCTAAAAGCCATAAGTAAGTACCCAGTATTCAATCTTGAAGTGATGGAAATAATCTTATATCCATACAAGGTTTAAGCCACAGTCGCATTTTGCTACTCGACTTCTAAAAATGCGACAAACTTTCAATGTAAATGTGCAGAAATGCGCAACCACTTTTGACCTGAGAAAACTCCAGAAATGAAGATGTTTATGGAGAATATGAAATCAGAGATGTGTATGAACTAACATTAGTTCTGGAGAGTCTAAATTTAAGTGAAATGTTAATGGAATGTCAGTGTTCAAGAAGACATAGAGCAATAATGTTCAGGAATGAATTTCAGTTAGTAAAATTCATGTATGTTACTACCACAGTCTAGTATATAGTCACGAAGCTCGATATGTAGTAAATACCCATTCCAAAGATAGTTGCTAACCACTAGGATCGCTAATATCGCCTCATTACAGACAATGCGAAATAGTACCTGCACAGTCTATTGTTCCTAGCACCCTCACAACTCAAGCTTCGTGACTGTATATATTATATTGTGTTACTACTAAGATTTATTTAAAATCATCCGTCCTCAAGAGAAGTTGATCACTGGGATCCGGAATTATAAACAGCAAAAAATAAAGAGAAATGAAACGAGTAAAATAGTTATTCGATTTGTACATTAGAACAGAAATTTATGTGTTAACATATAAATGATAGTGTAATATTTGAAAAGAGGCCTTCAGAATTTCCATCACTATCTTCTGAACCTCATAAAAGAGAATTTTAAAAGATTTAAGGATATCACATATAAATTTTGGTAAACAACCCCTCGCTCCAAATAGTAAGCCTGTAACATCCCAGTTGTAAAGCGAAATGTCATATTTTTCACCGAGTTTAGGAAGGCAAGGTACATAATATTTAGCTTGCTTGTCATCATTTATCTGCAGTGCCTGATTTGTGTCTCGCTCAAAGCATATCTTTCTGGGTTCTTCTATTGATGGCAATTATATCCACCCTTCTATAAGACTCATCTTCAGACACACAATGAATCTCCTCATGTACTTCCCATGTTAGAGATTGGTGGAAATTTACAATTTACAAAATACCAAAGAGCTTCATAATGGAATAACTACTGTTATTAAGATACAAATTTTTAATACTGTAAACACCATTTACACTTCTTCATCTAACATAAATATATTAAGTATTAAAATATTTTGTTTCTGTAAATTTATTCTACATTATGAATGAAATACACACCACTACGGAATAATGGATTTTTCTTATGTACATTAGTTATGTTTCAATCAATGAACTTAAAAAAACATATTACTGCCTAAGGTTCACGTTAGCATACAAGCATCTATTACCACTGAACCTAATCACATAACGTTTTTATGTAAGTTTATTATTGAAATGATTAAAACTGTGAATTATTTAAATCTGTGGATGCAACAACAGATTAAAAGAAAGTGGTATGATTGTAAAAAGATTGCATTTCACACTATATAGTTTTCCATCTTTAGCAAATTAGATACTCCTATCCCCCTTATTAATGACACAGAGAGATCCAAATTTCGAAAGTCCTGTATTTCACATATCAATGGCTAAGAAGTGTTACCTGGTATCTACAAGAGTGGTAATTTAGTTTAGCTACAATATTGTTTAGAATAACTAGGTACATTATTATTATGTTCACAAAATTGGACAGTTCACTATTATTTTGCCCTCGAATAAAAGATCTTGCAAACCAGAAACATATGTAAAAAGTTTGTCTATTTTGAGAGAAATTAATTTTTAAAATAGTTTCCTGATACACCTGCAAATACACAGACACGAGGTATCACTTCTCAGCCATCGATATATTTATGTTAACTGAGAGTTTCAATAAATTACCTTACACATAACAATTAGTACTGCGTAACTCCTTGAAAAACACTTGTTTTATTTAAAATGAATTGTACTTACATGAATTGAAACAGAAAATGAAGTCATAAAAAGAAGTCTTTTAAAACATATATCCATAATATATTTATATATACAATACTACATACATTCCAAAGACACCTTCAAGTATAAAGTTACAAAATGATATTGATACAAACCCTATTCTACTGTACAAGATAAAACTATACAATATATTAATTTATTTGGAATTAATTTATAAAATACAATATGTGTGATATTTCCAAATTGTACATAAAATTCAATAGACTTCACAGTACAATCTCTCTACCAGCCAACGAGATCAAAGCAGTGCTATGTGTAACAAGAAGGCAAATTGACGTTTCTCAGCCATGATATGGCGAAAGATTATAATACACGAAAACAGGTACAAGTTTTCAGAAAATTACAATATATACTAATACTTTAATACTATATCCATGTCAGGGACACAGTAAGCACTTAGGAAGGTGAAGGGGAGGGAGGTATGCATTATATCCTAGATCATATATGTAACAGATAACTCCTCGCTATGTTAAAATCGGCAGCACTTTGAAGAGAACAACCGCCAGGATCGCCACCCGTCCGCTATAAATGAACACGAGATGGCAGCACAGTCACTAATGCAATTCAAATGGGAATTATGATGTGACTCCTTATGTAACAACTAGATGGCAGCGTAGTAAACCTGACAAAAGTTGTTAACCTCAAAGCCTATAAGTCCGACATTCTGTTACATATATGATCTAGGATTATATTCATGCGCAACATGCTATTCTTATTTTACAAGCATTAACTCTTAGTTTAACTACGTGTTAAATTTACTAAGCTGAATTCGTGCTCTCTCTCTCTCTCTCTCTCTCACTGTTGGGTACAGTAGTGATCATGATTATGGCAGCAATCTATAAATACTTGCGAGATATTTGGTTTTACTAATACTTTTTAAAGTGGTAGCAGCAACAAGTTTCCCTTCTCCTTCTAAGTCCAACAAAGACTGTGCCTTCCCCTGGCATGGACATAATAACCATACTGAATACTATCTTCATTCACAACCTCCAGAGAACACTGTACAACTTTTGAAGTCACTGGCTCTTCTCAACTTGATAATCATTTTCGTTTTGTGAACTTCATATATATACTGTACATCAGCAATTATCACTATACACATACAGCTGAGAAGGACCAGTGAAAATTTGAAACATGTATCAATTTCCTTTTCTACCAGAAATCTCCAGTCATTGTGGTGACATGTTTTGTCAAGAGTTTTCAACATAATAATAATAATAGCCAATGACTCAGAATTTTGCCTTCTTTCTTTATCGAAGAACAGAGGGATCTTGTATATGCAGTACAGTTGTCACACCATGAGATAGCAGTGAAATGTTCTATATCGGGCAGGAGGGAAGCTGAGCGCATGCACATAGTATTGTATGTATGTATGTATGTATGTATCCAATGCCTACCCACTTCACTTTACGTGATTCGGGTTCCGCATATTGCGAATAGATGGCAGGACTGTGACCCCTTTTCTAGTTGTATACCACTTCAGTGGGCCACAATGTACATGATGTGTATTTGTGGAGAGTTACGTCGTGTAATAGGGTGAGTGTATGTTTAAGTGTTCGTGTAAGTGTAGTGTCTGGAATGAGTGGTGATGATGAAGACGAGGAAGGGAGAAGGGGAAACCTGGTGCCAGCACGTAGCCTACTCCTGTCGAATAGCACCAAGGGGGCCACCAGGCTTAACGTCCCCGTCCGACAGAAGAATCACTATCAACAGTGACATATGTCTTCTCTTTATATGCACTGCGAAGAGATTTGGAATTTAACCCAGGCATATTGGTGCAGAATCTAGTGATTAAAAGTTGCGCATCGCATCCTAGTCCCGAGATAGAAATTTTCCTACCTAGAACAACAGCAATTCTACATGAGACCAAAGAGTTCACTCTCTCATATGACTGACACTGAAATTAGAATTCTCTTCTGCCTAAAAAAGGATTAAGTTTCCTGAATCTGGTAAATGATAAAAATTTACTTACAGTTGCTCCTTCCACCACAGATGTTTATTATTTCTTGTCTGATATGAAGTCTTGTAAACACATTTAAAATAAAGAGCATGCATGGCAAAGGTTATCTGCCTCATTATTTAAGTTGGCAGCATGGTGAGGGTCCATGTAATTGAGATGTGGTCTAGCAAAGCTGATTTTCATCAACATGGCAAATTATTTCAGCATTGAAATCAGCTCTTTCGTGGCAATCATCTGGTTTAAGATAGAGAAGGAGTCAGAGTTTGTAAGAATGCAAACTGAGATGCTTGTGAAAAATGTCATGGACTGTTCAACGAGGAATTTGCAATTTCTTACTAGCCTGTCTAATTGGCTTATGTATGGCGTCTAGCAAATGACTGATGCATCTGATTCACAGTCTCTTCAGTCACATGCTTTTTTAGGATGTCTCCCTGTTCCTGAAATCAAGCTTTCAGTCTCTTGTAGAGGTCTAGCTCACTCGTAAATGGATTTGCGTGTGGAAGAATCCACATTTCAATCCCTTGTGGATGTTTCTGAACATGTGTAACTGATTAAATTCTGCAAACTGAAGCATGCACTGCACTTTATGCTGTGGAATTCACATCTCGACTGACAAGAAACAACTGATCCATAACCTATCAATCTGTGCTTGAGCGGCAATTGATGCAAGAATGGCCTTGCAAGTGCGACAGAACAAATCTCAGAGAGCTTTTAAATTGACTGCATTTTATGTTACAAAATTAGAATGTACAATTCTCTCATTATACGCTGTGATTTCTGTATACTTTTAGCCTGGTCACCCTGTATATCTCAGTTGTAACATAGCAATGAAGCTCAATGAAGATATCTCGTCTATATTACGAATTCTTAATTCAATGTAGTAGGTAAAAATACTTATATATTATATTATATTGTATTAATGATAAAGACTTTTGTTTCAAATATCAGACACTGGAAATAAGGATCAAGATGAGAAGATAACAAAAACATCATTAGGCCACAGATAAGTGGAATTTACATTGCTTGTACACATTTTAATACTTTATATATTACACACGGTTTTGTCAAAAAACATATGAAATTATCTACCTGTAAAATACCTATGCTGAGAAACGTCCATATTATATTCTTATTTGAGAATAGTTCCGAATGGGACTGCTCTGCTTCAGAAAACAATTTATAAAAATTGTAAATTACAAAACTAATCAATGGATATGATGTCTCTGCAAATAGCTTGGTAGAAGGACTGTAGCACAAAGAAAGATAATTATTGTATTTGGTTTTTGTGAGATCAATAGGGCAGGTAACAGTATGCAATTACTTTCAATTTAAACATTTATGTACGGATTACAAACCTTAAGAATAAAAGTACCTACTATAAAATTAATAAAACTCTATATACATTTCTATAATATAATGCCAGTTGAAGCATGTGTAAGTCACTTAACACTGTGACTGTACGTTGCAGAATCTGAAACTCTGATAATCAAGGATTTGAACGAAATCAATCTTGATAAATATAGCTCTGAATATGGAATTCAATATGCATCTTGCAACATCACTAGCATAAAAATGAACCGCAAACAGTTGTTAATATCTCTCACAGAAATAACCACAATTTTGGTGGACTTAAGACAGATTATGGTCAGGTCATTTTGGTGTATTCCCACCTGCCTTGTTACCATTCTCTATTAAATTTAAATCATGTTTTATTTAATGACGTTCACAACTGCCTAGGTTATATAAGCGTCATCAATGGCAGGAATTTTGTCTCACAGGAGTTTTTTTACATGCCAGCAAATCTACTCACATGAACCTGTCGCATTTAAGTATCGCATTTAAGCATACTTAAATGCCACTGACCTAGGCCGGGATCGAACTCGCAACCTCGGGCACAGAAGGCCAGCAATCTACTGACTATACCAGCGGTCATCAGAACACTGCATTCTCTCGTGCTAGCATCTCTTGCCCGCAAGTCTCTTACAGCACCAGCGTGCATTCGTGGCTGCAGGCGGGTATGATTCCTTCAGCACGAGGGTGCATGTTGCCATGCACTGCTTACCCGTAACCCATTTCAGCTAGTGCTGATGACTAATGGACTACACCATCAAGGCCGACTTCTCTATTAACATAATCAAAGGAAGTCAGAAGGCAGAAGTTGTGTACTGCTAATGTAATGTATTTATAAATCTGATGAGTAGTGACATATGCAGTAATGCCCCACCAAGGAGTCTCATGACCTTGGAGAGAAATTTATTAAAATACGAAATCTTACACATAAACAATCATGACATGATCAAATACCAAGTTCAATGGTTGGTTGGTTGGGCAACTGAGACCTTTCTGGATTCTGCTTATATGGCAGAAACAAATTTCAAATATCTGGAACGCAAAATACATGATGATGAAAGAATGAGATATAAAAACGACAAAAAACAGAGTAAGATTTTAACGACAACAAGAGATGGCTCATAAACTTTTACTGGAACATTGTTCCTAAGCAATACAGTTCTTCTATGTATCATAAATCTGTAATCTGTTAACTATTTTCATTTATGAAGGAATTCATATTAAGAATTTTTATTATTCTTAAATTCACGAAACTCTTACGTAATGACGACAATGGGAACCACTGAGCCATAGAAAATGGAGTGATAAAAAATTCTGAAATTAACAACTGTTTACACTATGCAATACAGAATACTCATGGCACAAACAGCAACAAATGCCCAAGTCAATGTTAGGGGCTTGCACATGCTTCAATGCTTACAAAAAATTAAAAGGGAAGTGAAATGACATAAAATACAATTAAATTAAATTATACAATGTAATGAATAAATGAATGGTTATGCCTGTCCAGATGTCGATCACTATCAGTAATGGACGGACTAAAGTTCACTACACAAGATATTTCAATCATAAAGTTGATCAGTGTTGCAAATTTTAACTACTATAGAGAATTCACACAGTCAGTGCTGAAGCAAACAGCTGTAAAATGTGAACAGAAAGCTCTAATTGAAAATGTTACCTAAGCATGATATCACTAACATCTGACAAGATATAAACTTTATTTGTAAATTAAAATCCACGTCTACTTGCTACATGATAAACTAATTTATCTGTAACAAATAAATTTACTCTGTGAACTACACCCATAATTATTAGCAAATATTAAATAAAAACACTTAAAAAATAATAATAAAGAAGGATTAAGAGCCAAGCCATTTACACCAGTAAATTCGTAGAAAGAAAAAAAAAATTACTTCATCTCACGTTTCATGGCAATCAGAAGTATTGCGTTTTTATCAGGACCAATATTTTATGATCAGTAAAAAATTATCAAACAGACTCGATGCATCTGTAGGTCTATGTAGAAACATTATTATATTTATTTTAGGATTCACATGACCTGTTTGTCTCAGTGCACTTACAGCCAAGCAGTTAAGGGAATCACGTCTTCATACCAATGATCTGTATTTTGGCAAGACCTAGTATAATATGTGGTAAACAAAGTTGGTGTCTGAACAAGTTTCTCCCGGATATTCCTCTTTCCCCTACACCTTTTGTAACATTTCTCTTTAATGCATAATCATCTTTAGACCGTACTTTTATGGTGATCCACAAACGATTAGGGAAAACAAGGGAATTTTACTTGAAGCAAGTAAAGAGATAGGTTTGGAAGTAAATCCCGAAAAGACAAAGTATATGATTATGTCTCGTGACAAAAATATTGTACGAAATGGAAATATAAAAATTGGAAATTTATCTTTTGAAGAGGTGGAGAAGTTCAAATATCAAATATAAATGATACTTGGGAGGAAATTAAACACAGAATAAATATGGGAAATGCCTGTTATTATTCGGTTGAGATTTTATCATCCAGTCTGCTGTCAAAAAATCTGAAAGAATTTATAAAACAGTTATATTACTGGTTGTTATTTATGGTTGTGAAACTTGGACTCTCACTTTGAGAGAGGAACACAGGTTAAGGGTGTTTGAGAATAAGGTGCTTAGGAAAATATTTGGGGCTAAGAGGGAAGAAGTTACAGGATAATGGAGAAAGTTACACAACACAGAACTGCACGCATTGTATTCTTCACCTGACATAATTAGGAACATTAAATCCAGACGTTTGAGATGGGCAGGGCATGTAGCACTTATGGGCAAATCCAGAAATGCATATAGAGTGTTAGTTAATGAACTCCGGGTTCCTTAAAAGCCAGTAAGTACTTTTTTTTCTTAATTTCGGGTAAATTTCATAAAAAGGATTATTTCGAAAAAAATGTAATTTTTTTTTTTTTTTCCACAATAACCCTTACTTTACTATATCTTCACTTAAATGAAATCCATCCTGCAATATCCGAACACACAAAAACAGATTAATGAATTAATTCACATAGGCCTAATCCTCTCACCTTCATTATCTTCACCTCTCGCACAACAGCAAATATGCAAACTGAGCAAAATTATTTTAAAAAATATGCAGAGTAAAAGCGTTGGAAGGTTACATTATAATCTTTTGTCTGCTTTATGATAAAGCCAAATGTACAAGGACAGTACGACGACCTAATTTCTATCTACCTGGATCACAGAAAAGCTAAGGAGCAACTGTGTTCAATGACAGTGATGAATTGTTTGTACAAAGCGAGTCAGATCTAAGTTACTACCATTCTTACTGAGCTTTTGCTTTTTGATGAGCAACACAAGTTTCAGCAGAGTTTTTCAGATGTTATGCAGCCCCTAAAGCAGTGTGTTAAATTATTAAATAAATGGGGAGAAACAGGTTTCAATCTGAAACAGAAGAAACGTTGTCGAAGCATAAACACAACTCATATGACTTCATCTTCAGGAGATACATTTCAATTAGGAAAATGCTTTGCTGTACTGTGTATCTCACTATGACTGAAAATACATTACGATGCAAAAGTTAAGGATATTTACGTATCACCATAATTCAGTTGAACCATCTACACTAAACCATTACATATGGTTAAAGTATAATACTGCAACATTGTCTACTGCCCATGTCTCACATCCTGAACCGAGAGCTCCCTAGTGCTTATAACCACGCCTCTTAGGTCTGCTCGGACCGGCACGGCAGCTGCAGTGTGCAGCACGGCAGCATATTACATGTGCTGAAAACATTATCCTATGCCATTGCAGGGATCTTTACTGTTTATAATACTGGATACTCTAATCGTGGTTATCACTATCGCTATTATCTCTGATGGAGATGGCGATGTAAATATACACTAGGCCACTCTTCGTTCAGTCTGGACAATTGCTGAATTGCCATAGAGCAGCATTTCTCAAAGTATGTTCCGGGGTTCCGTGAGCCCTATATGATTTTAAATTTTATTTTATACTGTTTTTTTACTTGGTTATTTAACGACATTGTATCAACTACTAGGTTATTTTGCATCGATGGGATTGGTGATAGCGAAATGGTATTTGGCAAGATGAGGTCGGAGATTCGCCAAAGATTACATGACATTCGCCTTACGGTTGGGGAAAACCTCGGGAAAAAAATCGAACCAGGTATTCAGCCCAAGAGGGAATCGAACCCGCGCCCGAGCGCAACTCTGGATCGATAGGCAAGCGCCTTAGCCGACTGGGCTGCTCGGTGGCTATTTGATATTTAGTGGATACTATAAAAATATATAAATGTTACGAAAATATGAATCAATAATATGAAACCACCGATGATAATAATAATAATAATAATAATAATAATAATAATAATAATAATAATATTATTCCAATAATATGCGTAATAACAATATGTATAGGCCTAATGAACATCTAAAACGGAAAATACCCATAATACTTATCACTTTAATCACTGGATTCTCTGCGTATGTGTCCACTAAAACAAAATACCGAAAAGACAAAATGCAGAAGTATAGACGTTTGAGGAACACTGCCATAGAGGAAAGAGTTTACGGATGTGTACACGTGACAACCGTAATCGCCATTAAGTCGATAATCTCAAGTAGAGACTGTAGTATACAACTGGTATTAGTGTTTAGTTACAGGAATTGATAAGTAGGACATAATTTGTTTTGTGAGGGGACAGCCTATACATTTGCTTGTCCATGGCTGATCTTGCTCCATAGCTGACGAAAGGAATCCTGAAAAGGCCAATGTGTTGAACGTAGGGTAGTAGGCACATGCGGTACCCAGGACCTCCCACTCACCCCCTCTGCGTCTCGCCCCGCAAAGAAACAGCTCAGGAAGTGAGGCACGGGCAGTATGCAACAACACATTATTTTCGATCTTTTTTTTTTAACAATAATAAACCGTATTACAGATCAGTCAGCCAGTATGACCTCTGAGAGAGTGCATATTCAACATAATCTTAAACCCAGTAATTAACATGAGGTTTATGGAATAACAAATTGAACATTGGTTTTTGTCAGTTCTGAGAGTCACAAGACTGACATTCTTGTGGACATTATATGAATTGTAGAATAAAATAAAATTCTCTTTTAAATAACCGTGGCCAGTTATGTAACACATTTACAATATGTACAGTAAAAAAAAATAAACGAAATAAATACATACAGTAGAACCCCGACTATCCATCACCATATTAACCGATTGGCAGATTATCCGACTGTCTTTCTCTCATTTTTTGCTTCAGAAATAATATAATTAAATACTGTTTTATACATTATATTAGTACATATGTTTTCTAGAGAGCATTATCACAATCCTTTACTGTTACACAGCATCATCATCATCCTCACCCATTCCCTACACTACATTTACACATACACTCACCCTAATCCCCATTTCAGTTTGGTTGAGAGGCTTTCCCCTCTACTCACACTCTTTACCAACCGTGAAGGGGACGATGCTACTGGCTATCTTACTAACGTTCGACTAATTGACTTTGAACATAGTGAAAATTCTTATTATTGAAAATGTTTACCGGTAATCTATATTTCGAAAATCTACACTAAGTGTTTATATTTCATTTTAAAGTTGTTTATATCAACTGGCACATTAAAAAGCTACTGAAAGCAGAAGATAAATGTTTGCTACTCTAAGCATACACAATGGGACAATTTGCACTGTGTCACTCCCCACGACTTCATAATACAAACTAACATTCCTTAATTTATTAGTTGAAAATATTGTAAGAATGACACTAAAATATACTAAAACATGTAATTGTCAAACATCTGTGTGTCACTGTATTTCATATCCATTTACGTACTTTATTTAATATTTTATTTTCCCATGTGTACAACTTGGGGGTGCAGGTATGAAAGGTAACAGCTACCGGTCTGTTACTGACGGACTCAGGGCAAGTAGAAGGGGA
The DNA here is from genome assembly GCF_040183065.1 of Periplaneta americana. NCBI lineage: Eukaryota > Metazoa > Arthropoda > Insecta > Blattodea > Blattidae > Periplaneta > Periplaneta americana. The sequence continues at coordinate 146,654,977 of NC_091127.1, forward strand.
AAAAAATGCTTTCACATCCTCTCAACTTGCATGAAATGTCGTTTAGTACACGACATAACTCTTTACAGATACACATCATGCATAACCTGGCCCACCGAAGTGGTGTGCAACTTGAAAATGGGTCACAGTCCTGCCATCTATCCGCTGTATGTGGAACCCGAATCACGCAAAGTGAAGTGGGTAGGCATTAGACACACTGTTACACAGTATGGTCTACTGTTCGAATTGCTGTACTGTATAACTTTTCTTTTAATTGGTTATTTTACTACGCTTCATCAACTGCTATGGTTATTTAGTGTCTGAATGAGATAAAGGTGATAATGCCAGCAAAATGAGTCCAAATCAAGCGTCATAAGTTACCTAGCATTTGCTCTTAATGGATTGAGGGAAAATTCCGGAAAAATCTCAACCAGGTAACTTGTCCCAATTAGGATTTGAACCCACGCCCGCTCGTTGCACAGTCAGGCATGCTAACCATTACTCCATAGCAATGGACCTACTATATAACTCTATATAACTTCACGGTGTCAACAGAAAATGTGTTGTGCTACGTATAAAAAAGTGCAAATAACTGAATGGTTTGGGAAAGGGAAACTGAAACTATGGCTCATCTCCCATAAGAATACGAGATTAGAATTATAACCGCGCTATTTAATAAAAAACAAGGATAAAGTGTATAAAGTACTATGTAAATCTACAACATGAGACCACCATTATTCCTATCTTTTCGCACACAGCCATTACAAGGAGTTTCCTTGCCCCTTAAAAACCCGTTGTTGACAACCAGGCTTCCATCAGTGAACTGATCCACTACCTGAAGTGTTGAACACAACACCACGGAGGAAATTACGGAATCTTCTATGGTACGGATTATCCGATTGTTTCGATTAACTGTTCAGTTCACCCCCTTCATTACCACGGATAACAGAGGTTCTACTGTAATTTAAAATATCTGTGAAACGTATCTCATTTTGTGAATTTTAGTCATATGTATATGCACCCCAATTTACGCATTTATTGCATAAACAGTAACAATTCGTAGAAACATCTCAAATTCACGTGTAATTTACATGAAAAATGCACATACAGTAGAACTTGGTTATAGCGACCTCGTTTTGTGCGACACCTCGCCTATAACGTCAAATATTCTGTGGTACCAACTAATTTCCCATAAGACATAAGCTTTTCTACCTTGCTTAATACAACAAACGTACATGTGTCTACCTCGCATATAACGTCATTTTCAACCTCAGTTTGGAATACGATTTTCTAAGAATCAAAGTATTTTAAGACATATTTTGTTGAAATCTGGTAACCTGGCAAATTCTTTACTGTCCCCTTCTGTCATAGACACCTTAAATGCAGGCAGATTCCCCACCCCATTGTAACCAGCCCGAAATCATGCGGTATTAACAGTAGCTGCTTGCGATTAATTTCGATAGGGAGTTTCACTAAATGGGCGCATTTTAAAGCAGTATGGCCACTAAAAGAAGAGTTTTAACATTGGAAGAAAAAGTTAAATTGATTCATCAAATTGAGAATGGAATTAAAAAAGCTTACATGGGTCGTGAGTTTGGCCTAGTTAATTTCACAATTCAAACGATTTGGAAGAGCAAGGATAAGATTGTTGCTGAATTTGAACAGAATGGGTTGAAGCTAGAGGGGGGAGCAGTGAAATTGTAACTGAAATGATGAACATACTCGTAGAACGTAATTTAGAAAGTGTGTATTCGGCAAGTAGGAGACAACAGAGTAAAATGCCTGAATACTTGGCTCCTAAGTAAAGAAGTTTAGTGAGTACGGAACAAACTGTTTTACTACAGAATACTGTACCGGTATTTATAATTGTATCTGTATTTTATTATGTTCATGGTAGGCTTAAAAGTGGATACATAAATTTAAACTAAGCCTAATTAAGTTTGTTATTTTTCATTTCCCACCTCACTAGACTAATAATACTAATCTCGGTTACTACAACACTCGTTTATAACAACATAATTTTTAAGGTCCCTTGGATGTCGTTATAACCAAGTTCTACTGTAATTCTACACTCTTCCAGAAATAACTGTTCCATTTTATCATTAAAAACAAAACTAAGAATGGCTCATTTTCACTAAAGCAGAAAATATACGGAAACCACTGAATAAAGTCATTACTTCACTGTATACCCCAAGAATATTTTCATCATTACAGTGAAAGGAGAAGTCAATTGGCTGGGTCTCAGAATCATTCAGCCTCTCTATGAGGTCTGATCATCTGTAACAATTTAATTCATGTCGACTTTATATATTGATTGCGCTGTAAGGGGAGAAGATGGTATATTTGGTGAAAAATGAGTAAATTTTAAAAAAAAATCTTTAAAATACTCTGTGATATGTGTAGAATGCATAGGATAACATTTTGTGGGTATTTGTGCCCTTATCGGATGTTGAGTTGCCATTTTTAAACTTCCTGCGTTATGGATTTTTAAATCACTCGCCCACTTTTATTGTTGTTTCTGGTAAATTAAATTTTCAAACAATTTTTTTCTTCTTTAAAATGGCCTTTGATATGTGTGGAATGCATTGCATAACATTTTGTGGGTATTTGTGCCTTTATCGGATGTTGAGACATCATTTTTAAACTTCCTGCGCTATGGATTTTTACCCCCGCTTTTATCGGTTTCCAGTAACTTCGTTTTGCTACATTGCCAGACAGAAATGGATATAATTTCTGAACTATTAAAGATACATGCATGAAATTTAGAACACACATTCTTTAGACTATTAGGAAACTTTTCTCTGTAACAGAATTTTGTTAATTGATTTCATTTTAAAAATACATCCGTTTGTTTGCAAGAAAGGAAATCAGAAAATTGTTATTAAATTTTAAGTGTTTATTTTGCAAACGTAGGGACTAATATCAAAATTCTGTTACAGACAGTTTGTAGAACATGCTTTTGCAAATACATTGCAAAAAACTGTTTGAATCTATCTTTAAAAATGGTTTAGATATATCGGTTTTAGTACAATCCTGCATTGGGTATATTTTTTTCAAATTTGGGCCCCCAAATAATTTTTTTTTTCAAAATATTTTTATTTGGCTGAGTTGCCACAGGTATGAGCTTTCTACATACAAAAAATTAATATTTTACACCAAATAGGAAAAAAGTTTTAAAAAATACCATCCTCTCCCCTTAAAAAGACAAAGATATCCAGGAGACAAAGTGAAGAAAAAAGAGACAGATATGGATGACTGATGATGGTGATGGTAGTGGCAATGATGGCAGTAGCAGTACTGGAGAACTGGCAGCAATATTAGGATTTGCACAGAACCACATGAAAGGCAGTAAATCTGTATAAAGTCAGGATTTTCGTATTGATTTAAAAGAGGGAGGAAAAAAAAAGTTTAGAAGGATTTTACTTTTTTCCATTGTCGTTAATAAATAAGAAATTCACAAGATTTCGAAAATTTGTTCTATCTTCGTCTTCACATGATAATGGGGTGAGAAGGGTATACTACTTGCTGGGGTCGTTACAAACAGCTAAATCTCCTTGACCGACATTCTCATATTCTGTCCACCAAGTAACATTCTAGGCTCATTCTTTCGTTAAATTGAATTGAAGCACACATCTTCTGAATGCCATTCTGATACAACTGAAGAGAACAATTTTGGGTAAAAAAAAGTAAAATAATATCCATAATATCTGTAAAGAGAGAAAGGATTGTTAAAAATTAAATAATTGATTTATTTCAACTGGGATTTTCATCAGAATTTCATAACATAATTGTAAAGTTCGCAACTTAATTCTGTCAGTGCAGCAAGGTTAATCCAAACTGTTTTATAAAAACTCAGAGCATGGGCAGAGGACTAGTGTATATCAAACATGGGCCTGTGGCACGAAATCTGCCTATGTACTGCCATATTAAAACCACAGCAATAAATTACACACTACTTCCCTGATTTAGTTTCCTATATTTACACATTCCTGTGCTGTTGTAGGTGAACGCCTGGTATTACGATGACACATCATGGGAGTTCCACCATAGTTCGTTTAGTATCCATCAAAAGTCTCCAAATGAGGACTTCAGTAAAATCCATAAGGTGGTATGAAAAAAATCCTCCAAATATGTGCATAATGTGCTTCACATAATAATACGTGGGTCATTCAACAAGTAATGCTCCACTTTTTTTTTCTCATTCAAGATTTGTTTTACTGTCACTGCAAATATACCACCTTCTTCCCCAATTCATTGGTTACAAATACGTATTTTTTCAAGTAATCTCCATTCAAATCCATGGCCTTACACCACCTAGATGGTAGAGCATCTATGTCATTCCGGTACCACTCTGCTGGTCTTCCTCCCAGCTATGTCTTTACTTCATCTAAAACCTCCTTGTCATTGTCGTATTGCTTCCCACAGATTGCATATAGTTTGACAACTTCAAGTGAAACCCCGTAAAACACGCCAACTTCTGGAATCTCTCTCTTTCTTTCTTCTCTCTCCCTCGCTCCTTGTCATTCAGTCACCAATCACCGCGTAAATATCTGAGAGGGTATGTGTGGTCATCGCGACCAATAGAAGAACCACTCTCCAGTATTACCACAACAACGGATTCTTCATTTTTGCCTCAACTGTCGGCTAGGAAGGTTCCATTATGCTAGCATTGCAGGCAACTAATCAACCTTTTAATGCTTTTGTTAGCAGGTTAGACAAACTGTGAGTGGACCTGCAAGTACATAGTGCATAGTGCTCTCTCCCTTCGCCACGTGCTTTCTCACTTGCTCCTCCCCAAGACAGCCAGAGCTCACGTAGTAACTCGATCAGGGTTTCAGTTCGATTTGTCAATCTATAGTTGTGGCGACCAAACAGATGGTCAGATGAGGAAGGACAGTCTATCTGAGTTCTGTGTGACCTCACATTGTCATGTTGAAGGAGAATTCTTTTGAATAATTTCGAGGGAAAAATTGTTCCGGGGCCGGGTATCTACTCGACACCGATCCAATTTTTCCCTCTATATCCACAGACCTCAAAGTGGGCTGACAACAGTCAAGCAACCAACATTTGAGTGCACACTAACTCTGTGTGACTTTAAATTGTGGTTTTCTGTTACGTACAGTGACGTGTATTATGCAAATTAAGCTTTAAAGTTACACAGAGTTAGTGTGCACTCAAATGTTGGTTGCTTGACTGTTGTCAGCCCACTTTGAGGTCTGTGGATATAGAGGGAAAAATTGGATCGGAGTCGGGTAGATATCCAGTCCCGGAACAATTTTTCCCTCGAAATTATTCAAATTAACTTTACAGGGAGTTATTCCTGAAAGCTTAATTTGCGAGAATTCTTTTGACATCTTTATGGGGATGAATGAGTATAAATTGTTTCTTCAGCTTCTCTAGGATCTTTTCAGGTAAACTTCTGAGTTTATTGTATCACTAGTAGGCAATGTGTCAATCAGAATTACCCCTTCAGAGTCCCAGAAGACTGAGGCCATAGCCTGGCCTTATCTGGACATTTTGGAGAAATTAGCACACAGGTAATTCTGGTGATTTTGGAAGTGAAAATCGTGGAATCTGTAAAGATTTTTTTTTGTGAAAATGGAATTGATTAAGAATTTTATAGCAATATATATTTTAAAAACAGAATTGATCGGAAGTGTAGTAAATTGCGTTTGAAATGAAAAGTGCTTCACTATGAAAGTGATTGGTGGTTTCTACTGAAAAAAAGGAAACATAGGAATAAAAAAACATACAACACAACATTATTGAAATACATATATGTATTAATGAAATAAGCACTAACCTGTCACAGATTCGTATAAACCAGAAGTCTAAATTAACCTAACCTATCACAGATTCGTATATGTAAGGCATACGAAAAGCCTAAACTAACCTAATCTAATCTGTCACAGATTCTCTCATCTCTCCACTGGCTGCCACTTTCACAGCAACTTTCGACTCTTATTTTCGGTGTGAAATTGGTGTCAGCACTAAATTTTTTTTATATACAGTGTGATTCAAAATGTTTAACACATATATGATTATATTGTGATTCAAACAAATATACACAACGGACTTCAGTTAGTCTCCATAGAAACCATGAAAATATCATGACCTTCTATTACCTACAATGTGTATTTTAAATAAATTAACACACCACTGGGCTCGGCTCAGTACAGTCATATAATTATAAACTGGATCACTCATATATGTTAACTTTTCTTAATCACCCTGTATGTGATACGTATAACTCGACTAGAATCCAATGCTGTAAATACATTTGTACCTTAACATAGTAAATGCAATAGTACAGAAAAATCCTAAGCTAACCAAATTCAATCTAACCAAAGCTAATTTAATCTAAGGTAACAAAACCTAATATAAAAAATTCCAGTGTCACGCTAACTTATGTTGGTAAGACTGAAGAAACAGCTGGAAAAGAACTGAAGGTGTATTAGCAGATTACGAAGGAAATTAACTTTGCACTAGTTTAGCCGACAATTTTTAAGCACCTGTGAAAAAAATTAAATTAAATTATGGTTTATTTAATGACACTCGCAACTGCAGAGGTTATATCAGCATCAGCGATATGCCAGAATTTTGTCCTGCAGGAGTTCTTTCACATGCCAGTAAATCTACTGACATGAGCCTGTCGCTTACTTAAATGCCATCGACCTGGACCGGGATCGAACCCGCAACCTCGAGCATAGAAGACCAGCCCTATACCAACTATGCTACCGAGGCCGACAGCATCTGTGAATCTTTCTAAAGGGCTCTTTCTTCGCAAAAAGAGATCCAATTTCAACTCTCTGCTTAGCACATACTTCATGTGCAGTCGCCATTTTCAACACTAACTGCATCACTGCCATCTAATGGAAAATAGTGAGATTACATGGAGTTATATACAAGAAGGTTTCAAGATGTTGTCTACAATTTTTTTTTTCCAATGAAAGATGGCCAAGAAAAAAAATGTGGTCCTATACTTATTGAACCCTATATATAAAAAAAAAAAAAAAAAAAAAAAAAAAAAAAAAAAAAAAGACAAGATAATGTGTAGTAAAGTACTGCATCATAAATAATAACTCAGTGAAAATTACAGTCCAGCAGTGTCTACGAGCACATAGCATTGCAGGATGAATCTGATGAACTGGGGTATTTATTGAAAAGTTGTCCTACTTAAAACGCTGTGCGTGCATCTGAAGTACCGATTAAACATTCTAAATTATTCGATATATTATTTATATATTATAACTCAACCACAAACATTATTCTTAATCATAATGTCTTGAAATAAACTACAAATATACTGGTAAGTGCTATAGCAAGGCTTCCTTCCTTATTTTCACATGTAGTTGCATTACATAGTATCTAAGATATAACTGTAACACAATAAATCATAAATATATTTGTAAATGACAAAGAATGATTCCCCTCACCATGTATTGTTACAATAAATTATTATGACATTTAATTTAGATTTACATGTCATACATTTCAGTTTCTTTAACACAAACAGAAGAAGAGTGCAAATTCGAGGTCACGTTCTCAGAAAGCAATTGGTGGCAACAGAAGCTTTCCATGAGAATGTCTCTTGTACAGGGTCGGATTTAAAGGGGAACTACTGTCCCCAAAGACAGGGCCCCCATAATCCACCCATAAGAATGAAGAACATTAACTCTAATTTTCTACTGTAGATGCTTTCTTGACTTGTGCCTACAACAATGTTCTTCCTGAATGAAATGAAAGTTCTTGCGGTAACACAATGCATTGGCTTCCCATTCGTCGTGGCAAACTCTTGGTTATGAAACTCCCGACAGTTTATCGTGTGGCAGTTGATGATACGTAAGAGAATTATAAACTTTATTTGAAGAATATTAGAAAAAAGCTCAGGAAATTAGCCAAATAAAAGAATATGCTCAAGAACGCACATGCCAGCAAATGAGAAATGTTATGATTTAATCTTCTAGAACAGTGTTCCGCAACCTTTTTCTACTCATGGCACACCGTAGATGGGCCTAGACTCAACACGGCACACCAAAATGTTAATCTCCTCAAAAACATAATGATGTGACTCTATTAATATAATTACGTAGGCTCTAATGTCATCAAATTTATTATTATTATTATTATTATTATTATTATTGTTATAAAACAGAAATCGACTCTTGCATTTATTAACAATTTATGAACTTTAATTCACTGTAGAAAATACACATTTCTATTACTAATATTAAAGTAAATAACTCTACTCATATCTTCAATGTGATACTTGGGCCTGCTTAGCTACCCGCAGGTGGCTGATCCGCGGCGGAATCGTTAACAGTGCAAGCCTCATTTCTTCATCGATGAATTTGAGTCTCTCTCTCTCTGTTTTAATTTCATTTTACATCGAGAAGCCCAGTTCACAAATATATTATCTAGTTGAAAATAGCAATAACATATTAACTGTCGTCTCAGAGACAGCCGGGTATTCAGTCCTTATTGACAACCAAAATGTTTCCAAACGCACTTTAAAAAGTTTCAATTTCAATGTTCTGTCTGCTTTTAAATCTGCCAGTTCTTCTTGTACAGTGTATTATTCGAAAGATGTTTTGAATCCACAATGGATGTGTCACGAACCCAGTCGAAATCTTGAATACTGTCTCCAAATAATTCTTGAACTTCTGCTGCAAGATTACTAAATCTTCTTTAATGAAGTCCAACACTTTAATTTTAATTTTTATTAATTTTATTAATTTCTTACAATAATAGGTAAACGTTTGCGTCACACCTTTGACTTGATGGAGGCACACCAGTTGCGGAACACTGCTCTAGAATATGGCAAAGCACAGAAACCCTGCTATCATAAAGGGAGATCAGTTTCAGATAGAAAGTTTCATTTTCGTAAGTTAATTTATAAACTTTCATTATCTTTGTTTGACAGATTATCTGTTTATAAAACTGTCTAAAACGGTTGAATTCCTAAGCCAGATTGATGCTTTAAATCCGTCTGAGATATTATCTACAGCTCCCAATCTTGTCACTGAATACAAGAATGATCTCCAACTGTCCCTGAAGAATTGAACTACTACAGTGTGAAACATTAGGCGCAGATATGAAACTACAGATACTGTCTCATAATTAATGTCGATTTTGGAGCAAAATTTTAGTTAGAGTGTGTTTTCACAAAAAATTAATATAAACTTCAAAGTAAAGTCCATTAGATTCTATGGTCTTGAGTCACTTTACAGCAAGTTTTATTATCTTGCAATGGTGATACCAATTTCAAAGGCTTCCAAGTTTTGGAAATTTCTTCCACGCAGGAAGTGGGTCATGAATCGAAACAGATTTAATCTGAAGATGCAAGATTAGTTTTAAATGCCGGATGTAGTAGAAGTTCAATTCCTCCCAATTCCTGGATTTTTTTTTCATGGTTGTTCGAGCAGTATGGGTCAATCAGAAGCATGTTAACATCCCCAGTAAAGCACTATAAACAATTTTCTTACTTGTAATTGTATTAAAATCATTTTCCCGTGCTTGTTTGCAGAGCTCTAAGAGGAACAGAACTTCAAACATATTACGAAACAATAATTTATCAACTAATTTCCCATCCAAAGTAATTAGTGACACATTATAAAGGAAGAGGTGTTGCTCATTTCATAACAGTTTCTGTGCCATTATTCTTTATGCATTTTTTTTATTGAAATCCAGATTAGTCAGCTTCAAAGAAAAGTTTCCTACAAAAATGTGAAATTATAGTCGCGATGCTATTATTCCCGGTGTGACTCCTCCTCTTTGCTTACGTCTTAGGAAGTCAAGCCTCTATAAAGTCTAGGTAGGTTGTATCGTTCGCCATTTTTGTTCTTTCATTGCCGAGCTACCAGACGAGGGATCTATTTGCCACACCGTTAAACATTATCATGTTGTAGCTCCTATGATAATAAATCAAACGCACTGTAATTCAGCAAATAATTGAGCGGCAAATAACGTCCTTGTGTGCTTTCTGCGAACGTCAACGAAAGAGCCAAAATGATGGGCGATTATATATTAAGTATTTATCCAGCCTTAAGAAATGCTTAACATCTTCATCAGCGAATCACAAGCCGCACACATTTAAATGTAGCCGACCTGCAACGTGATTGGCTGCCGGAAATTAGAGCGACGGGACTATAGTTGTTATAAATGGACCAATCATTTATGCAGTGCAAGTCATTTTCCAAACTACTGGTACACTTGAAATACGGCAATCTCTCAACTTGTAATAGAACAGCACTATTTAAATTTCGTAAATCGGCTAGTATTTGCCTAAAAATCTTCGAATATGTTGTGAAATTTTACATGCATATCACTAACATTGCTACTACCATGTGTACCTTGCAGAAAATCACTTCCTTAAATCAAACATCAGTCTTGAATAACTGCTGAGTTTCGATTTCCCTTAAAAATACTTTTTTTTTTTTTTTTGCTATCATCATTGAAAATGTTTAGTTGTCTCTACCTTCACCTGTTAGCTGACAGCAACTCATTTTATTACTATGCATGTAGAGCTATGGCTAATGGAATTTCTGATGGTGCCAATATTTTGCTTATGTTACCTCGAACTTGGACACTCTTCAGGCTTCTTTTCCACATATCAATAGTACAGATATAGATACAGTACAGTTAAAATAAAGTAGTAACACATTTCAATAACCCACATTTGCTGACACTATACTTCCACAGAGTATAACAGAGGTAATGAGCCAAGGGTTTGTGTTAGTAAATTTTAACAACTATCACAATATCTTTTTTAATTACATATCGCGAAGATTCTGTTATTGTTGCAATTACTCTCTATAGTAAATATCTTCAGAGGAGAGACGAATGGTTTCCACAACTACTGGATGATCAATTGAGTGGCTCAGTGCCACAGTTGCCTAATCCACACATTTTTTAGCCGCAGATTTCTGCATAAAATGACTGTAAATTATCATTTAAAGAGTCCACTGCAAGAATGATGGATGTCATTTGGAACACATTTTTCAGGAGAAGCAATTGAAAGTTTGAAATGCTTAGCGCTCAAAGCTTAACTGTGATTTTCCGATCATTACTGGACAATGACTATCAGTGTTAAGGGTATATGTACGTCAACGGCCACAAATATTATCAGAAAATGCAGGCTCTAAATTTCTAAAATTTTAATGAACTCACAATTGTACAAATATTACAAGGTACCACAACAAGACTTATTAGAACTTAAATATCTGATAAAAGTATAAAAAAAGATTACTAATAATATTTTTAAGAATTCACTTTTTACTTTAAATTAAATTTTCCAAAATTTGAACATTTTCACACATATTATTTCGTAACTCCACAACAATTAGACATAGAATTCTGAAATTTTATGCACTGATTTAACATGCATTTATGCAAAAGGTAGACTACAATAATGCTCATTTATTTGAAAATAGAAAAATTAGGTCACAAAACAATATGTAAATTTTAATACATTTTATATAGGATAAATAAAAAAATTAATTGTAATAAAATAAACAACTCTACATGTCTGAGAGTAGTCTACTTTTAAAAAATAAGTGTTTATTACACGCAGGAAAAATACTGAAGATGTTCGAGAGACCATGATAATGTTATGGTTACTAAATGAAGTAACTGCAGAATTTTTTTTTTCATACTTTGATAAAACTGGTTTGAAAAATATTATTAGTAACCTTTTTTATACTTTTATCAGATATTTAAGTTCTAATAAGTCTTTTTGCGGTACCTTGTAATTTTTGGCTAATTGTGAGTTCATTTTCTTATAAAATTTTAGAAATTCAAAGCCTGCAATTTCTGATATTTGTGGTCGTTCACATACATATACCCTTAATGCCATATAACTCTCTATGTACATTCTATATGTCTTAAGCTATGCATTGACAGTCTTGGTTCATTTTCGACAAGAAACTGACATCCATCATTCTTGCAGTGGACTCTTTATTTATATGTATGCCAAAGTAGACATACTAGATAAATATTAGATTATAGTAAATGAGAAATAATTTCCAATTGAGAGCATATAGTTATAAAAAACGAGGTCTAAGTTTAGACTTCAGTAACTTTTTTGAGTGTAATTGTGACTTACGCAACTCTGGCACTGAGTCACTCAATTGGGATTGGGTCTGTGACACATCACTTTCGTCTCAAAAGGAGCACTATTGTCTTCAGCGTGACAACAGACATCTGACAGAACACTGAGACTTCGGGAAAGAGCTATGTGCGGCACATAGGAGATAATCTTTGTTTGACCCATGCCAATCGCCTTCTAATAATATCTTTCGTGTCTTGCCTACATCAGCAATCCGAGTAGGATAATTTTAAATGAGTATTGCATGTTTATCTCCCTTCAATACAAGTTAAGAAAAGGTTAATGTCTTTTTCTGTTGAAAAAAATGTTCATATACAATTCCTATGTAATGATAGAATCTGCTGAAGTAGTACAAAGGCAATTTGAGCAACAATTTTCTGGTACTGATGTTCCAAGTTGTTCAATTGTTCATTGTTTAGCAGACAAATTTTGGGAAAGAGAAAATGTTACAGAAAGAAAACCATACATGTTGAAAGCTCTTACAGGGGACATTGCACTTCGACTAGAAAATTCTTCTAAAAAAATCTCTTAATCTAGCTCTACACTCTCTTGATGTCGACTCAAGACAGCCCAATAACAAGAATGTGAAGAATGTGCTTGGCTTGCCTCACCAGCACTCAGTTTGTCGGTTTTCCATGCCTAAGTCAAGGAATAAAGTGGCAAGCATGAGTGCACCCTCTACACTTTCGGCATCAGTAATACAGTGTTTGAAGTCATGACAGAAACATATTTTGTGCTTTGTAGTTATTTTCTTTTAATTTGGATAATTTGAAGATTAAGATTGAGTGTGTGGTTTAACAAAACGGTTATTACATTTTTGGAATGTTATCAAGCAGAACCTATCACATGGGATCTAAAACACAAAGAGCACATAAATGAAAAGGTAAATGATGCATGGGTCCGCATCAGTCAGGTTTTAGATATTACTGTGACAGATTTAAAAAAGGAAAAGGAGACACTGGTGGCAACATTCAGGGGTCATTTGAAAAAGAAGAAAGTATCCTTAAATCCTTCTATCGGAGTTGCAGACATTTACAAATTGATTTGGGTTTCTTACAATATCATGGAACATAAAATGTAAACACACAAAGCTAATACAGCAACAATTTCAGAAATTTCCAACAACTGGATGTCATCGCAATAACTGAGCATCTCACGAGTGTTAGCAATAATGTGGGAAAAAGCAACACTTGCCAAGTGGCTTGTCTAAGAGCCTCATTCGAAAGTGTGGAGCTAGTTTTTAGGTGGCTTTCTCAACAAACACAGATTTCCTATGGTTTGGTTCACAAAGCAACAAAATTATTAAAACTAAAATGCTATAAATTTACAGTACTGCAAGAATTAAGACCATGTGATCCAGTTTCTAGGCACAAGTTTTCCAAGTGAATTTTGACCTATCCCTTATTTTCTTTTCAGACCAGATCTGGTACTACTTGCATAAATATGTAAATTCTCGAACGACTGATACTGGAGTACAGAAAAACCAGAACTCCCCTGTGAAGTGCCTCTTCACTACCAGAAAATTAGTGTTTGCTATGCCATTATTGGCAAATGAATTACAGAAACATTTTTTATCACACAATAAATGCCCACAGGTACACTGATTTTGTAGTCTTTTCTTAATCAAATGACTGGAAAGAAACGCAATTTTGACTCCTTTGAATATGATTCTGCAACAGCGCATGTCACCAATATTTCTTTACTGGTAATTCACAATGTGTTTTGAATTACCTGTACCAGTAAAGATATATTGATGACATGTGCTATTGCAGAATCCTATTCAAAGGAGCCAAAATTGCGCTTCCTTCCAGTAATTTGATTAAGATAAAGGCTACAAAATCAGTGTATCTGTGGGCGTTCATTGTGTGATAAAAAAATGAAATCAAACTTACATCGATAAAGTTGACTCAATAAAGCAAGTATGAAATACACAATTTTACAGGAAGATTAAACAATCAAACTGCATTGTTTAAGACATCTCAACAGAAACAATGATGCTTATAATACAACAACATTATTCTCATGCACAAATATCAAATACGTTCATGCAATTTTTTGTTACAATACTCATCTCCTCTGAATTAACCACCTCAATAAAACTGAGATAGCAGAAAATGACCAGCATGCTTTTGTTAATTAATCAAACAATATTTTGCACTTCTATATGAATCTTCACTTTGAGTTTAAACACAGGTTATCATATGCATTCCTTACCCTTAAAAGTATAGTGTTCACCTTACAAAAATACACACACATAAAATTAAATCAGGAAAGCCTCATTAGTGAAAATTACACAATTTTTAAAATTTACCTTTTACATACATTATCACTACAACACTCTGACAGTACTATAGAAGTAGATAAAAAATACTAAAGTTCTATTCATGAATGGAAAGAATAATCACATCTATGAGTCCGTATTTTTATATAATATTGATCCTAAAAATATGTGCATAGGAGTTAAAAATGGTTGTTATTTCGGAATATGTATGGTAAGACTTTCCTGTGTTAAATTTCAACGTACCTCGTTTACATGTTTCGACCTATTTATGGGTCATCTTCAGAACTGGTCGTTGTTGGTCTTGGCACCAATTGTTCTGTTTCCTGTGAGGGTGTGTTCCTGTGGTATAGTGTAGAGTCAAAGAGTGTGTGTGTTTTGAAGTTGAGTTGTGTGTTGAGAATTTCGTTAGGGTGTGTTTTTGTGTGTCTGTATATTTCATATTGTTCTAGTGTGTTTAGTTTCTGGCTTTTTGGTTGGATGTGTAGTATTTCCATGTCTGTGTTGATGTCTCTGTGGGTGTGGTTAGCATTTGTGATGTGTTCTGCATATGTGGAGGTGTTTTGTAATTTTGTTATGGCTGTGATGTGTTCTCTGTAACGTGTTTGAAATGATCTGCCTGTCTGTCCTATGTAGAAGTTGTTGCAGGCGTTACATTTGAGTTTGTATATGCCTGTGTGGTTGTATTTGTTTGTTTGTGTGTTGAGATGTTTTTGTAAAGTGTTATTTGTTCTGTATGCGATGTTGTAATTTAATTTCTTGAATGAGATTGCAATTTTGTGTGTTTTTGTTTTCGTATGTTAGTGTGACGTATTTTTTGTGTTCTTGTGTTTGTGTTGTATTCTTATGTTTTTGTGATTATGTTTTGTCTTACGTATTATGTTGTCTATTATGTTAGGGTTGTATCCGTTTTCTTGTGCTATGTATTTGATTGTGTTTAGCTCTTCGTTGTAATCTTGTTGGTTCATTGGTATAGTCCGACCATTGGATCTGTGCCCCCGTAAGATATGCGAACTGAACCTTAATTCCTTTTCAGCCTCGGCAATTCATTTCTCTCCCTGTATTCCTATTTCTCTCTTTTCTACCCCTCTCTCTTTCTCTCCCCCACTACTCACAATTTTGAGCCTTCTTGCGGGGCAGTTTATTTGCACTTGCAGTCCAGTGTTGTCAACTCAACATGAATATTGTAGCACGGAGTGGTGAAAGAAATATTATTAAGCAAGTAATAGCATTTTGCATAAGTCAATCAGCGTCATTAGACCTACTTAAATTAAATTATGAATAAGTAATAATTAACCTTACAGTATTATAAGCAATATTCAAGAGACATGACCCTGTTTGACGGAAGTTTAGCAACATCCCTATTCGGCAAGGTTCGTGGCCTGCTGTTTGATGTAGTGGGAGAGAAACGGGTGGAATGGGGTGAGTACAGGCGTTAACTTTTCCAAGAACGACGACAGCGCTGAAGGGGCATAGATCCGATGGTCCGACAATATGTTGAGTAGTCTGTGTACCATTGTTCGGAATGAAGCTTGTTTGTGTTGTGTGGGGTGGTTGGTTGTGTTGTTATTTATTTAATTTCTTTTTTAAAATAAAGATGAATAAGAAGATTAAATTCATTTAAATTACACATTTATATATGCCAAGATACAGCTTTTGGTGGAATTCTAAAGTCCATGACATAAAGCACAATGTGCCACAAGATATTTCTCCATTTTTCAGGAGTTAAGTTTTGTCAGCAAGTGGACAGTGTATTCTTATACAGCTCAACAACATATGAGGTTACTAGTGCATATTCAAACAAACTGATGTGGCTCATGACAATGTCTTCTGAAGGGTTCTGCACCTCTCTGCTAAGGATCTGACTAATAGTAAATAAACTGGCGTAACTCCAATTTTTTCAAAGACTTGTTTCGAATTTTTTCACGACTTGCTTACCTGCAATTCCACGGACAGCACTGAGTTTCACAGATGATGTCCATTGATTACATGACTAAGGTTTGATAGTTTCCAACATTCTGATGTTTTCAGAAATCAGCTGAAGTTACAGTCGATACATGCCACACTTCACATGCAATTTTAGGATTCTGTAAGACACGCTGCAAAGCTGTCACAAAGCAGTGAAGTGACTATTGAAATAAAAGGTAAAGCCATTGTCCAGCATAACAAAACGTACCTCCTCCACTTCCAGGAAATACCCTAGACACTCGTCTTTTTCTACCTCTCTCTAAACATCAGCTAATAAAAGACAGAGATAAAATCTGAGCTGTCTTAAGGTGGTTAGTGATATGTCATTATGTAGCGAGACCTGTCGCTCACCTAGTTTTTCTAGAGTTGAGAAAGTGCAAGACGCCAGGATTAGCAGGGAAATACCAGGTTATATCTGTACAGTTGATCCAGTCCCCAATACTGCAATATGTATCTCATTATGTACTGAAAACTGTGAGTTTAAATTTATAAATATTTTTAGAATTTCGTTTTATTTTGTGCTGATACTTTTCTTCATGAAGCGTTTACTTAACATTTTGACATGGATATTAATTTCATGCAAAAATATTTAACTATCTTTAAAATTTATAGTACTGTGCAAAACATGTAAAAATATGTAGTATTAAAATGAAATATAATGGTAGTAGCCTAACTCATAGACATTTTGAGGTTTCGGACAGATATATACTATGAGTCTTACCAATAAACAGTGTATAGTTTTTATACGAGGCTTATGCAGAGTTGAGACAGAAAACGTTACTAATAAACCGTGAATAAGCTATGGACGTATAAACAGCCTGTAACTATACAATGGGAATTCCTTTGAAGTAGTTATATACACGAAACCCCTTGTTTAAGCATTGTCTATAGCGAAAAAATGGCCGCCCCTCTAACAGCTGTTTGTATCGACTGTCATTTTATGATGATGGTTACCTTGTAACCACAGAAGAACAAACCAAAGATCATAGAATTATTAGAATAATATTGCTGTAGCCTGTACTCTTTGACTAAAATGTAGTGTGGTAATCGGTTAGAGCCAGTTGTACTATCGATATTTAACACGCCACACTAGAGCGCTCTACTGGATGCAATAGAGAACCTCAGATATTCTATTACCTTTCGTAACGAAGTAATGACGAAACTATGACGTAGCTGTGTAACAGTTATACTGTTATACACGACGTATGTAGTGATTATTAGTAAGGAATTTACACACGACTTATAAACGAGCTACTCATTGTATAAGTATAAGACAGTTAAACGTCTGTATATAGAGTTTTTATTAGTAAGACCGTAAGGAAAAAAATATATGTAATTACATAAAAATCCGGACTCTAGGTCATTTACAAGTATAATACTGCAATAATGATCAATTTACTATTATTTGTTAATGATAAACAATTAAATTTACGTTAAAACTGATCACGAATTTAAATGTTATAACTCATGTAAAGATATTATCTTCAAACCTCTTCTAAATAACTAAAGAATTAAAATATAAGTGAAAATGGTTATTAAAATCCAAGGTATGAGCAAATATTCTCCAATGGTCACAACAGAAACTATTTGCATAATTATAAAATACTGATACTCTCCAATTTTTAATTTTCATTCTACATTCTTTTGGTCACGATTAATTGAGGTGTTTTTCTGGAACAAGAACTTAACTACAAAATCTTGAATTTGAGATACAGAGCATGAAACATATTAGATCTCGTATAACACCATTGCACAGAATGACATTCAACTGTTTCTAGAGGGCACTGTTTGTTGGAAGAAAATATTATGTTAGGAGGAAGATGTGTTATTAAGAATTCAATATATGCTTGAAATGGAAAAATGATGTACCGTACATTAATTTGCTATTCCAGGAAACACCTTAATTTTAATATTACGACCATGAAATAATAAATATGATTTTAAAAATTCTAAATGAATTTAACTTGCTACATTTTGATCTAGCACAGAAAACGATACTATGAGATCAGAATATGAAAGAATAGTGGTACAATTTCCTATTTACCAAGGAACAATTATCTTCTAAACGTCAATTGACGACATATCTCATATTAATTTCCAGTGATTCAATTCAGTAACAATGGTAAGTAATAAAATAGCAAATATTTCCATTATATTATGTGCAACTCTGATTCACGTGAGGCTTTCCTGTACTACATTGTGTACACAGGATGTAAGCAAAACAATCAATGTACCATTTAAAAAACACAGAACGAATCATCAAATAGTGCTAGCCATTAATCACATCCCAGAAATCCAAGGTTCAATAAAATTCACTGTTAAATTGAAATCAATATACATGTTATCAAACTTGTAACACTGATCTATCATGCAGGGAACAACATCAGTCCTAAGAGATTAAATTTTAAAACAAATATTGCAGTGAACAAACAAACCATCTGAAGCGCTGCAATAATATAAGAGAAAACACACGTGAAGTTAACTGTGAAGAAATAGTACACAATCCCACAACTTATTTGGAAGTAATTCATTTATCCATATCTAAAAGGTTCATTACTATGTGATTAAAATTTCCATGTGCAAAAAATGATTCTCTATTTAAAACATTACACACATTTTCTATGTCCTTCAATTTTTCCTTCTTTACTCCATCTCTCCATTGCTCTTTTCTTTCTTCTCAATATTTTCCTCAAAACACTTCGATATCACCCTTTATTATCATACAGGGTGGCACACGCATACCATTTAATTATAAATAAATAAATATGTTTTATTTAACGACGCTCGCAACTGCAGAGGTTATATCAGCGTCGCCGGATGTGCCGGAATTTTGTCCCGCAGGAGTTCTTTTACATGCCAGTAAATCTACTGACATGAGCCTGTCGCATTTAAGCACACTTAAATGCCATCGACCTGGCCCGGGATCGAACCCGCAACCTTGGGCATAGAAGGCCAGCGCTATACCAACTTGCCAACCAGGTCGACCCATTTAATTATCACATAAACATTTTAATATTGTTGTTTCGATGTTTCTAACTGCGCTAGTGGATGCCAAAATTCATGGAAAATCCGATAGGTAGCATCACAGTTTGGATGTAACCATAGCTACGAGAACAAACATCAATTTGTGAAATGGCGGACAACTGGTGATTGACTGTTGAACACAAGGTGAAAGTTATTCTGTGTTGTGAGTAAACAAAACGTTCGATTATGGGCTAGGGAACCTCCTCGCATGCTGCATGAAAAAGAAATGTTTGGGACAAAAGTTTCTGTATGGGCCGCAATTTCGATTCACGGAATCATCGGTCCAATTTTCTTCAATGAAACTGTCAACCAAGTTCGATACAAAACCATGCTGGAAAGCGGTTTTATCCCCCATCTCATGGCAAAAGGCTCACTATGGAAACTCAGTGGTTCATGCAGGATGGAGCCCGTCCACACACTGCAAACACCGTTCTGGATTACCTGCACGAGATGTTTGATCTTCGTGTGATATCATATCAACATGGGTGCGGCAAAATGTGGCCGCCTCATAGGCCGGACATTAATCCGTGTGATTTCTTTTTATGGGGATTCCTAAGAGAGAAAGTGTACCAAAGGAGGCCAGAAAATGTGGTGCAGCTCAGAATCCTTCT